>NW_022749745.1:31949-48477 GCF_011630105.1 Anneissia japonica
AACATATGTTGACAAGGCAGCAAATGTTGATGAGGCGTCAAATGTTGATGAGACAACAAATGTTGAGGAGGCGACATTTGTTGGTGGTAAATTTCTAGCTACTTACTCTGCAAGCATTGTCATTGCACATTCCAGAGGGGTCATCAACCTCCTAATAACGTCTTCTGTAACTAACTCTTTGCAGTGTTCTATGAAACTCTCCATTGCTAAAGAAAAAACACACGAAGTTGAAATGCTGTCTAGAAGTACCTTACATATCCTATCTGGCATAGTTTTAGATCTAATGTTGACATTTTTTTTAAACATGTATGAACTTTTTTTCATAATAAAATCAAATGAAATGGACATGCAAATATTAGAGATGCACAAATGTATTGTGTTAATTCTGAGTTAGCTAGTGTTGGTGCCCATCCCTTCCCTCATACTCAAGTTAGTGCTTAGTGATGCTGCCATATACTAATATTGGTGGTGGTGATGAATAATCAGATCAACATTCTGCAGCATATGATATTGTTTGTCAACTTGAAAATCAGTATTTCTGCTTGTTTTTGCTTAATTTTAATCTTATTAATACATTTTGATTTTTAATGTATTTTATGAGTACCAGTTGATAACAGCTCTATAGCAACAAAGAGCTCCAGGAGTCTATATTTAAAAAGCTGGTTTAAATAAAAAAAAAGAAATACAAATTCATGTTATTCAAAAATATTGTATACGTAATTTCTCTATCATCATTTGTACTTGTATTTCAACCACATCCAACACCAAAATTGCAAACAATAGAATGCCTTAATCTTGTAGTTATAATATAGAATATGGTCATAACTTGTATTCAAATATACAGAAATAAAATAAAAATAAATAAATAAATACATTTTCAATATCCTTGGCTCAAGAAACTTATTTTTAATGTAATTGATTTTCTCACATGCTCATGTTCACTTTTTTAAAATGTAATGCAGAATAAATAAGACTACCTCTGCAACACAACCAATCACAGGGATGGAAAGCTTGGAATACTGGACTTATGTAGTACTATGATAATGTATTATAGCTTACCACACAAAGCACCTGCACGACCTTCTAGAGTTACCTGCCAGGTGAACGCATCGCCACGTGCCTTTTCAGACTCCAACTCTTTAGACGAACGGGGAAAAGCATTTCGCCACAGGAGCAACAACTTGGGCAAGTGATTTCTAATGACAGGGCTACCGAGGGTCATGACCCCAGCTAGGATAAGCCAGCCAGCCTGTGTACGGTGAAGTGACATTCTACTGTTCTGGGCAGCTGTCCTCAGCAGGTCCTCTGCAACATTGAATATTGCCTATATAGAAACATAACATTTTTAGTCAAGAATGTTGTTTTTAAATATGGAAGTGGTCTAGAATTAGATTGGTTTCCAATATGTCAAAATCAACTACAAAAAAATAGGATGTTTTACGTGTGAATTCAATGGTTCAATATTTGCAATAATATTAACATTCATAGCAATGCTACATATTCATTTATATCTAGTTTTCTGAATATAGGCCCACCTCATGTACACACAATTGGAGTTTCATTGTGGGTGGGAAGGGGGGGGGGTGCTTATACCTGTTAACTGGAAATGCAATAATGAGCCTACAGGACTTACTAGGTTATCAAGATCTAGCTCTGCCCTCTGCTCTGAGTATCCTAATGCCTAGGCCTCAAAACCAAGGCCAGAGTAGTCTAGGACTACTACCAATTTATAAGGATGTGAAATTAATGTTTCACGAAACCCATTAAAAGCTAAGCCCATATTTTCAGTAATAGAGAACATGCTACTTATTTCAGTAAGAGATACATAAATTATAGAGTACCACAGTCATGTCGTCACGACGCCAGTTGGCGCTCTCTGTTGCCAACAGACGTTGGTTACTGTACCTGAATGACTTGGAACAGGCATTTTAAAATCTAATATTTTACCATCAAAATGTACTAAAAACACAAAAGCTCGCATTATATTAGTTATCGAACACACATTTAATCATCAATTAAAATTACAAAGAAAACGTATGATACATGATCTTAATAATTACGTTAGAAATTGGGATCAATATTTTGTTAGTGGAGAAAATGGCGTCCGGTTGAATGCATTTTGCAACGATAGCAACAGAGTAGTATCATGTGGCATTGTGACGTAACACTGTAGTACTCTATAAGCACTCTTGACATAACTCACCTTCCCCTTGGAATGAGGTAAGCCTAATGGGCATTCTCTTACTCCTCCTAAAAGGGCAGTAATAGCACCACTATAACCAGACACTGCTTCTGGGGACCCCTTAAGATGCTGTAAATTGTCGATGCAGCGATCAAGAAGAGGTGATAATTGAGACGGAAGGGCAGTTGCAATGCAACGCAGACACCACGCTGCTGCTAAGCGGGCTGAATGACTTGGATGCAGAAGTACTGATGCCACTGTGTCACAAATATCTAAGGAGAAGAATCTGTGTATGAGCCAGACTAAATCTAGAGACATACATATCCAGTAAACATTTTATAAAATTAACCATATACAGTATATATGTTCTAAAACACAATTAAAATTTTGCCACTCTGATAGAATCATGAATATTCAGATAAAATATCTACATTTTACAGTGTTCTTTTCCAGCTTCATTCTCCTCTTTTCATTCACTTATTTATTAATTCATACATTCATTTCTCCATTCATTCAATCATCTATCTATTATTTATGACTTGCACATATTTTTTAACTTGAAAATGCAGACATACAAGGGATACGACAGTAGAGCTGTAATTGATAACGCTTTTTTAATTTGTTGTAGTCAAAAAAAAAAATGGGTAGCAATTTGAAATGCATGTAGCCAATACCACATTGGAATATTTTCCTATTCTTCCATTTCAATGTTTTTTGTGTTGTTATTCATGTGATTTTTTTTATGTTTTATGTACACTGGGTTCTCTGGGAGAACAGCAGCATTTTACTGTATACAGAATGAATAAATGAAAAATAAACAAAGTATGTATCATCAAAAAATTTAAATGACTTTACTGTTAGATGTGTCTGTAAGAAGAGGTGCTGCACAAGTAGACAGGCCTTTGACTAGGCTTCCCAATTCTTGCAGAGCACTGATCAAAACGTGTTGAGTGTTGGTGACATCAATAGAGGGTCTGTTTTCAGCAGCACCCTCAGCTGGGTTATCGCCTGCAACACAATTTATAGTTATAATTTAACCCATTGACAAGCTAATTCATTTGTTATTAATAATGTTTCATATATCTTGAAACCAAGTGTTTGGTAAAGGACTCTGTTCCACAATCTGGTGTATTTGTCTCTTGCATGACTATCTGTGTTAAGCTAAAAACATAACAGATATGGTTCATCTTGAGCTAATCAGATAAATGGTAAGTGGGGTGGCAATCTGTACATTAGGTATCACTGCCGTAATTGATGTCTAGGTCCCCTAAGGAGTTAGCTACAGAATTGCATTCTTTCATTTTTTATTTATAAGGTAAACACTACCAGGTAATTTGAAAATATATTGGAAATAAATAAATGACACAATTTCCAAGTGATCGATGTAATTCAGTACATGTTTGTGTTGTGGCAAGCAATACTCCAAGTAACTTAGCAACTGCACTTCTGACATCATAGTTTGAACCATCAAAGGCCCGGTAACAAAATGACACAACTGTCTCCAGTTCAGTCGTATACATAAACACAGCCTCTTTATGTAACTCTAGTAAACACTATTTAAGAAAAAAAATTTTTATAAGAATATAATAAGACTTAATACTTATTTCATTTCATTTATTTCATTTATTTCGCCTTTTTTACAATACAGTAAAATATTCAAAAAATATGAAAAGGTAATCCATGTTTCCCCCAAGAGCCGGCAGGATTACCAAAAGAGTGGCTCTCCAAGCAATGGGGGAAACATGGACTAGCAGTATAAATACATTATAAAAATATATATATATATATATATATATAAGAGTGAAAATACAAAAATAATTAACAATTAAAATATGTTCATTACTTATATTATTATTGTTATTTTTAGTATTATTATTATTATTATTATTATTATTATTATTATTATTATAACAACAATAATAATAACTACAATAATTTTAATTACAATTACCAGCATAATAATTATTGTAAATATTAAACAATCACACAAACAAATAAAAAAAGTACACAAAAAATTTGATCAGAAATAGGAAAACACCCACCCCCAAACCCTGCCCCCACTTCACAAACCAACAAACACCAAAAAGAGAAAATTAAGTAATTAGAGTTCACTTTTAGCTTGACTTGGGCATAGGCATATCTTAGTTTCTCAACTACTGGATACCACAGTTCAGTGCTGGCCAGTGTAGCAGCCCTGGCTATGTTTCTTAACTACTGGATACCACATTTCAATGCAGGCCAGTGTAGCAGCACTGTCCTATGTCTCTTAACTACTGGATACCACATTTCAATGTAGGCCAGTGTAGCAGCCCTGACTAAGTTTCTTAACTACTGGATACCACATTTCAATGCAGGCCAGTGTAGTAGCCCTGACCTATGTTTCTTACCTACTGGATACCACATTTCAATGCAGGCCAGTGTAGTAGCCCTGACCTATGTTTCTTCCCTACTGGATACCACAGTTCAATGCAGGCCAGTGTAGCAGCCCTGCCTATGTTTCTTACCTACTGGATACCACATTTCAATGCAGGCCAGTGTAGCAGCCCTGACCTATGTTTCTTACCTACTGGATACCACATTTCAATGCAAGCCAGTGTAGTAGCCCTGACCTATGTTTCTTAACTACTGGATACCACATTTCAGTGCAGGCCAGTGTAGCAGCCCTGACCTATATTTCTTACCTACTGGATACCATAGTTCAATGCAGGCCAGTGTAGCAGCCCTGACTAAGTTTCTTAACTACTGGACACCACATTAATGCAGGCCAGTGTAGCAGCCCTGCCTATGTTTCTTACCTACTGGATACCACATTTCAATGCAGGCCAGTGTAGTAGCCCTGACCTATTTTTCTTACCTACTGGATACCACATTTCAATGTAGGCCAGTGTAGCAGCATTGTCCTATGTCTCTTACCTACTGGATACCACATTTAAATGCAGGCCAGTGTAGCAGCCCTGAATATGTTTCTTAACTACTGGATACCACATTTCAGTGTAGGCCAGTGTAGCAGCCCTGAATATGTTTCTTACCTACTGGATACCACATTTCAATGTAGGCCAGTGTAGCAGTCCTGACTATATTTCGTACCTTAGCTGCAGCGCATCTGACAGCCATTGTCCTATCTTGTAGTGCTGCCCTGGCTGCTTTGTAGATGTCCTTATGACAAGACTGGCCTGCTGAACCTAGGCCTTGTAGGATCTGCTCAAGACATAACATAATTTCACACCGTCCTGTTGACTGTTGGAGAGAAAAAAAAACAATCAATAAACATTTCCTTTACACTTATTTTTATTTATATTATGAGAAGGAAATATTTAGTTAGATGTATTTGATATGGAGCTCCATTTTCAATAGGAGACCAAAACAGATTTACTAATTGATTGTAGAATTCTTAATTTAAAACCAAGTAAAGATTTACTAATTGATTGTAGAATTCTTAATTTAAAACCAAGTAAATATTTACTAATTCATTGTAAAATTCTTATTTTAAAACCAAGTAAAGATTTACAGTACTAATTTTCACATATTTAAAAAAATGTTAATTTTCAATATCCAAATATTTGTGACTGCATATTTAATAACCCAAATCTTAATACCAATATTTTTTTTATGTTAAAGCTAGCTTTTGTACTAATCTATACCTTTTTTTTTTAATGATTCCAAATAAAATCATAATTCTAGGATCCACAATCAATTACAGCTTGATAAAACTTCTAAGGTCACTCTGTTTATAAACACTCTTGCAATCTTATTTTTTTTATTAGACATAGTTTCAATTTCAAAGGGCTTAAATGAATCTACCCTTAATTGATAATTCAACTTGCTTCAACAAGGTACATACCTCTGCATTCTTTAGGGCTTTTATCAGATTTTGAATGGTCTCCATAAAACTGCTGCCAACCACTCTACCAAGCTTCTCATACATTGCCCCAATCACTGCCACTGCTGCACTATAAGCATAACAACCATTTTAAACCTTTGACCATATTACATCAAAATGTAAATGACTTAAATTGAATATAAATTATAGTTTTACAAAAACAAATATGTATGTAGACTTTTAAAAGATACTAATGAATAATGTATATATAGGGACACAATATACTATATACTGTATTTATAACCAAAGTATGAATCAGTGAATGTGATTTATTAAGAAAAAAAGTAATTATAAGAATGAAAGAGTGAATAAATAGTAAATGAATAATTAAGTGGATGAGTAAGATTATAATGAACAAATTAGTGGGTGATTGAGAGAATGGATCAGAGACTTTAGTATAAGTAAAGAAAGAGTGGACTAAAAATGAGTACATGAATTCATAGACTAAATAAGTGAGAGTGATCGTGAATGGGTGTTAGAGTAAATAATAGCTGTGACTTACAGTCTTGTTGGAAGGTAACTTGGTGAATCATCTTTACTCTTGATTATGTCATTGCAGAAATTGACGGTCTCAAACATGGAGAAAGTGTCCCCAATACTGTAAATGTTGGCAAAACACTTGCCCAGAAGAAGACGGGATGGTGGTCCATGTGACTCTAAGACCTGACATCGTAGTTGTTTCACCAATGTTTTCTGCTGCTCTTTGATATCAGACTGTAGATAAAAGTAAAAATATGGAACTATTGTTCAGAGTTGGATACCTGATAGCAAACAATGGCACAACCTCAAACCATTTAAAAATTAAATTAAAAGAATCAAGTAAGTTATGATTTTCCAATGAGACATGGAAGAAACTTTTCAGTTTTCATTGATTTTCCAACCTTTTACTAAGAAATAAATCAAACCAAATAAATCAAAATAAATACCTTTTGTGCAGCAGCTAGGACCTTATCTAAAAATCGTAGCCATTCGTAAACAAAGATTGACTTCTTCGAGTCGGCTATTTGGGATAACGCTTCCTCGTTCAGAAGTAGACTATGTGAAAGCTCCATGGCGGTTTGCTGCTCGTCCTCAATATCATTAGACTGATTATTAGGCACGCTCTGTTTGCTACCCGTGGTGGAACCTGCAACATTCAATTAAATAGTAAATAAGGACATTGATATTGGATGGTAAAATCGTAAATACCTCTACTGAAACAGTAATATGAAATAAACAGACAACATAATCATAATAAAAATAATACTAATTTTTGTATTGACAATATTATTTAACATTTAAATACAAATTATTATCATCATTTATTTAAACAAGTGTTATATAAAAAATTATTTATTTATTTATTAAATATACATTACAGATATAGTGTGGTTCCTTTATTGAAAATGAGTTGTAAGCCATGTAGTTGCTATGCTATCAAAGACTAATGCAGGTAGTTACATGATAATACAAATACGGCAAGCATTACGTCACAGCTAACCAAGTAGTGAGAACTTAAGTTATTCAACATTTTAAGAGGTTTACAATGTTAATGTGGGCTCTAAGATAATTAGTTGTCAGTTTGTGGGTGAGCCACATTAACATGGATTTATAAGAACATTTTCAATGAAAATCAATTGAGAACTAATTACTTCATAATTTGCATCCTGTATCAAGGATGTGGTACTAGCTCAAGACATCTTCGTTGCCATAGCAATAGTGTCTGCTCAGCATACATTTCAGTAATAAGCTATTTTAGTAATAAGCCATTTCCGTATGTAACTGCACATAATGGTTTTCTAAAAGCATATTTAACGAGGGTGATCCATCTAGCAAGGCTGATTGGGGCCAGCGCTACTTGTTTATGAGAGTGGATGCTAGCGCTGCTGTATAATGAAGTCTTCATGAGGATTGGGAAGGGGGCATCATTCCCCTAACCGTCTCTTTATGAGATTCTCTTTATTGAGGTTTGAAAGTGAAGTTGTTTCAGTTGTGACGATAGCAAGCACCTAAACCCACTCCCTATAACACACAGCTCCACACCTTTTGATATTGACAAAATTTTACTGTAATAGCAAAATTATCCTTATCATTATACTGTAATATACATTATTATTCAGTCAAAAAAAGATATCAAAAATGTGAAGCATTTTGTAAGTGTAAGATGTCCAAAAACTAATCAAAATAGAGATTTACAATTACATCAAAACAAGAAAGAAAAACCAAATTCACAACACCACAAAAAACAAAAGTTAGACACATATTTTTGTAATTATAAAAACATTACCATTATAAGCCATTATAAAATTATAAGCCAATATAATTCTCTTATTTTAACTACTAATATTGACATTTTTCACAATAGTTTGCCTATATTTCTTTCTATTATTATTAATCATTTGAATAGGTGAGATGTTTGTATTCTTTCGTCTGTATATTTGATATATTTAAATTTTATATATTTTACCAGCCTGTTAGTGGCGATGATTTGCTGTTGGTCTGTTGAAATGAAAAAAAATTTTTTTTTTTAAATTAATGAAATTAACCAATAAACATAAACATTTAAAAATACAAAAAATTCTAAGCATTTAGATTTAAGTATTAGTATTAGTACAAGTTTAGTCCAATTATGTTGTAAAAGTCAAGTACTTTGAGAATCTACTGAACGCCAATTAATTAGGTTTGCTTAAGGAATGACTAAGAAGCACAGAATAGCTGCATACTGTTAGTGGCTTAATTTTATGATTCTTCCATGTTCCAAACTCTAGTAATCATTAATAAAATTGTGAAAATCAATAGTCACAACATTTTAAGGAGAGAACTACTACCTACTAAGAAAGTTGCCTCTATGCACTTTATATAAACAAAAAGAAACATAACCTTAAAATATGCACGTTATCTGCATTGCTTCTTTCCACCCAGGAGTGGAAATGTGCTGATATATTTCAAGCAGCAAACTGTGGAATTTACCCCATAGGCATCGATCCAATGACTGGAATACTGTGGAAATGCGCTCTGAGATTAAGTTGTATAGAGTGCTTCATAAAAACCTACATATTATTATTGATCTATTATCCTAATACTACAAAATAAAACTACAGTAGTAAATAAAACAGCAAATATGGCAGAAGAATTATTTTCACTGCTCTGTTCGCCAGCACTTTGAAGTCCCAAATGTTAGGGGCCTCGCTTCAACAGTACTCACAGGAGTTTTAGAGAAAATGATATCTAGCTAGCCTCCTATATTTTAATACATAAATAAGATGTGAGAACAAGACTGCTGAATGGCTAAACAGCTGAACAAGAGGCAAAAAATTTGTTTCAAAAACATCTTTTTTAAGGAACTTCTTAAAATTTCAACTGTATTTGAATTTTTAATTTTTATTACGTTTCATAAATATACAGATGAAAAAGTAAATGATCGGTTGCCATAATTAACAGTGTTATATTTAGGAACTGGGAGTTTTTTTGAGTGGAAGATCTTAATTGCCTAGGAGGGCAATAAAAAATGTAATCAGTTCATCTATGTAGGCTGGATATTTTGAACACAGGGCCTTGTAGGTAGTCAGCAGGATCTTAAAGATAGTTCTCTGATTGTTCATGCAGTAAAAATGCATCCAGTCGTATTTTGTATCAGATTTTGGTAATCCGTATAAGATGGAGTTACAAGAATGCAGCACATTTGAATCTAAAGTGACTTCTAAGCTTGTAACTTGTGTCTTAACCATGTTTAAACAGTCACCAATGAGAATTTCCTTGATAGGTAGAGATTTGGAAAACTTGGGACTGGAAATGAATAATTTCTGTCTTGGCTTCATTGAGACTTAGATAGCTCAATGTTATGGGAAATAAGAGGATTTAGCAATAACAATAAATTTTATATGAACTGATTTTAATTAATTAATTTTTTGTGTTCTGCAAACTTTTAGTAGGGAAATAAGGTGACTAGAGCTAAAACTTCTACTTGGGCTGTGCGCACCCCCCTACTTATGCTGCTGCATTTATAATCCAATATTCTGTGTTGAGGTGGTCCCTTTGATTTGAGTTGATCCCTTTCTTGCAAATCCAAAGATATTCCATCTATGAACTGTCTCCTATTGATTTTGTTCACTATGAGAAAATAATTTTTTAAAGTGTTGAAGCAACAAGATAAAAAGCTCCATTTATAACTGAAATATTCAGATTCAGACATGCAGTTAGGCAAACATTGCACAAAAGACTGTATAGAATGGACGATGGACTAGACTAAATTAAATTATACCAATATTCTATATTATTCAAATCTTTATTGATTTAGGAAAAAAAATCAGGACAGCATAAAAAAAAATGCCATCGAGGACAGGAATTATTACATTACTGACCTACTGTACATGTCATTGTATCTAGGTAGAAATACAGTAGGTGAAAGATTTTATAGAATCCATACATGCTTGAACATTTAATTACCCTAATACAATAATTTATTTTATTATTGACTCACTGATATTTACCTATCAATATATTATGTAATTTTAACTGGGTGGAAATACAAATACAGTAGGTGAAAGATCCTATTGAATCCATATTTACATGTTTGTACATTTAATTAGCATAATACAATAATTTATTTTATAATGTCATTTTAACTAGGTGGAAATACAGTAGGTGAAAGATCCTATAGAATCCATATTTACATGTTTGTACATTTAATTACCCTAATACAATAATTTATTTTATTATTGACTCACTGATATTTACCTATCAATATATTATGTAATTTTAACTGGGTGGAAATACAAATACAGTAGGTGAAAGATCCTATTGAATCCATATTTACATGTTTGTACATTTAATTAGCATAATACAATAATTTATTTTATAATGTCATTTTAACTAGGTGGAAATACAGTAGGTGAAAGATCCTATAGAATCCATATTTACATGTTTGTACATTTAATTACCCTAATACAATAATTTATTTTATTATTGACTCACTGATATTTACCTATCAATATATTATGTAATTTTAACTGGGTGGAAATACAAATACAGTAGGTGAAAGATCCTATTGAATCCATATTTACATGTTTGTACATTTAATTAGCATAATACAATAATTTATTTTATAATGTCATTTTAACTAGGTGGAAATACAGTAGGTGAAAGATCCTATAGAATCCATATTTACATGTTTGTACATTTAATTACCCTAATACAATAATTAATTTTATTATCGACCTACCGATATTGACATACCAATATGTTATGTCATTTTAACTGTGTGGAAATACAGTAGGTGAAAGATCCTACAGAATCCATATTTACATGTTTGTTCAGTTTAATGGCCTACTTACAATAATTTATTCATGAATAGTTTTCATTGATTTATTCACCCTTTAATCAATCACTGTATCAAGTTCACAGAATCAAATCAACAAGGAAATAGAAAAAAAATATGAAAACAAGTAAACAAAGACAAGAATTTGAAAAAAGAATAAGGGAACAAAAATAAGGTAAAATAATATTTTTAAAAATTATTACAGTTTATTATGAGTTTTCATGCTACAACTATTTTAAATTAGTGTTATCAATTCATCTTTTTTGAAAGTAGCAGAATACTGTATATTTTACACATTTTATTTTTTACATCAATCTGTTGATGTTTGAAAATGAAAAAGTTGCTTCTTGTTATTCTATGAAGCGACCATATTAAACTCTCGACCTTAATAGATAAAATTAAGTTATTGCTTAATAATAAATACTCCATCTTGGAAGTATGCTGAGTTTACTATAAAAGGATCTCCTCAGAAAAAAAATTTAAAAGTAGTAATCAATTCCTATGTCTGCTGTAGTAAATAGTAACATGTCACAGCAAACTCATCATCAATCAGTTCAAAAAATATCAGAAAAAAGGTGAATTTTTTAATATTTTGAAGATAAAATAAATGTATGTACTACAGAGAGAAGTAATTAGTACACTTTCAGACAATTAGATTAAAATTAGGTCAATTCACAATTAATTTACCATTTAAAAAACAAGATTTGCTTCGATTTTCTTTCCTTAGAATGCAAAGTCAATAAATTTACTGTAGATACATTGACAAGTTACAGCTATACTTAATACTCATTCTCCAGATCAAAAGGTGTAATTATAATGCAACTGTGTGCATACTGTACAATATGTAGTCTTTTGAATGATAATGCATTGTGTACTAAATCAATTATGATATAATATTTGCATAATTGATAACATTATCTCCAGATTTACAATAGAATAATCAAATCCACAGTGATGATGAAGCTTTGATTGATGATCCTTGAAGATTTCCATTCATGCCAAAGATATTAAATATGTAATTGGTCGACTAGTAATAACATGAAGTGTAAAACTGTAACAGCTAAGCTGTGCAACATGCCGTGGAGTATCTCCACCATCAATTGAATGCTTAGGGTTCAAATCTTAATAGAGATCATAACTATTTCTTTGAAGCAAATTTATTGATAGTTTAACAGAAGAGCAATAAAAAAAAGAAGGGCTAAATATATACAGTAAAACCAGTTCAAATTAATAATGCCTAATCTACAGTATACATAATTTTATAAAATAGTTTCTCATCAAAATTTATTGAAAAAAAAGATGACCACTATTATAGCTATCACATTTTTCAGACCATTATGCAGTTACAGTAAGACTGAAATCTGAATATTTAAGGGGCAGTTTTTTAAAATTTTTTTATTGTATTTTATATAATGTTTTGTTTTTTGGGTCTCTCTGAGGGTTGGGTTTTTACTTTTAGGAGGGATCCAAAATAATAATGATTTGATCTATTTTTCTCATTGTCATTACAAATATTTGTTTTAATTTCAATTTAAATTCATTCATTCATTATTATCTGAATAAATATATCTGAATCAGCTTAATCATAAGCAAGGACATTATATTCTATTATAAATTATTCCTAAATACATACATGAGCCAATAGAGATTAACTACTGTATATGCTTAAGAATTATTATAGTCATAAAAACGTTATTATTAAACAATAGACAATTTCTATGAGAAGATGTGTGAAAAACATAACAAAAAAAATCCTACTCAAGCTTTGAATACCTCTACAGCTATGATGATAATAATAATAATTATTAATAATAGTTCATTCATATACTGTATAAAGCAGGTATGATATGCTTGTCAGCCACAATTTTACTGCCTAATGCTAACACACCCATTCAGAAAATTTAAAGCTAATTATAAAATGGTGGGTGCTTCCTTTGGAATGCTAGAATTTAGATATTCAGTCAAACGTATGGAGTAAAGCAAGTAAAGCATAATAATTATTAGCCATTGATTTGATCTGTTGCGCTTTAGACATAACAGTTGTTGAATTTTACAAACTCCATCTGAATACTGAAAAATTTTAAATCCTACCTTCTCGGAAAAGAACATTATCAATTAGGGAGTAGACTGCGTTTTTCACTCTCCTTCTATTATGGTGCAACATCATTAATATTCAGAGATAATATTCCTTGTGGAAAAATCTTCACATCTGCCTTAATTAACATGGATGTACCTACAGTATGGGCTAGGCTGGGATAAATTAACAGACATCGGAATAAGCTAACACAGGCAACACATCCTCTGTACTGAATCTTTGAATATCGTCTTCTGTGAAATGTACCATGAGCGAGTGACTCATCGGGTATTTATTACAACTGATTTTCTACACTCGTCATGACTGGAGTAATTGCAGTAATTTCTTAATAGATTTCAATGAAACCATCTTACTGTACATGTACTGTATGTTATCAATTGGGCACATTCTTGAGAATTGAGATATTTTGATTCCACTGAATGTAATTTACCACCAACATTCTATTATTTATAGTTTTTTAGAAATTAATCACCGGCATGAAATCCTCACATTCAGGCATTTACATTTTAACAACGATATGTCTAAATTTTGTATTCTTACCCGCTTTACCAGAACCTGGAATTCCATCCCCAGTGAGATCCGCGAAATTGTTTGTTAATGGCTGCTCTATCAAAATGTTTACACTTTCTTTATAGCAATATTTTAAGTGTCATAGAGATGTATTTTGAATTTTATTGTTTCTATTTTATTGTTCTTGTCTTGTTCATGTTTTTTTAATGCTGGAGAAGCACACATTACTGGTGACAGCGTTTTTATGCTTTTGCTTCTCCTCAGCTATTTCTTCAGATTTTGTACTGTTTTTTTCTTTCCGAAATGAATAAAATAATAAATAAACTAGAAATACTCCTTTTACGCTGCGCAGTAAAAGCATAGCCTCTCCACAGCGTTATCTTTCTCTGAGAATTGATAAGTACAAGCTTGAATTGATAAGTACAAGCTTGAAACCAATCAGACTTACAAATCTTTAGTTATTTGTGGTAACAAACAATTTACTACACCAGCGGCAAAATATTGCAATTTCACTTAAATTAGAAATTTTCTTTGGGAATTATGATGATAGTATTTAAGTATAAATTTCCTGAATAGTAAAATATATGCAAATGAGCAACTAGCATATTCAGACACGTACCAAAAAACAATAGGCTCCCTCTTCTTATTACCATCTTGCATTATGCAAAGTTTGAAACCAATCAGATTTACCGAAACTTTAGTTATCATGGTAACTAGACTTAATTACCTGATTAGCATTTTGCATTCAGCCAAGTTTGAAACCACTTGGATACAAAACATTAGTTATTGAAGTAACAAACAAATGACTGACAATGACAATAACGACGTCAACATGAAGAAGAACATAGGTAAGAACAATAGCCTCCCCGGAGCTTTGCTACTTGGGGAGGCTAATAAATAAATGTAATGTATACCACATAATAAAATTGCGAATTTAATGTCAGTCAGAGTAGAATATAAAGTTCTTCGAATGTTGTATAACAATAATAATAAATATTGAGATATCGTATAATATAAATATTAATAATAATAACAATTATTTTAAAGCAAGTTTTTAAAATCAAGTAATTGAATTTCAAATGGTAGTACCGTAGACATACAGTAAACATTGGGACTACATTTCTTCACTTATTTTTAGAGTGGAAAAAGACCCGATTAAAGAATAATGTGAACAAAAAAAAGCAAGCAGGAATTGTGTTCTTGAGTATGATGTTCACAAAATGTTCTTCCCATTACTTACGCTTTTATCAAGGTATGACACTTTTGAAAATAGGCAATTAGCCGCTAAACTGAATTCAGAGCTAAGTTGACTGGCTTGCGTGGTATCACAGAAGCTAAGCTGAATTCCTAATGTGTAGTGGGCTTAGAAATCAGGATTTAAGAAAATGTATTTTGAGTTTGTGAGAATTTAAAAAAAATAATACATACTTCTCAGATCATTAAACATTGCAATTAACAAAGAGCTAAATCAAAAAAAGTATGGAAAATGGTCACTTAAAAAACAAAATTAAAACACATATCAGACAGAGGAACAAATGGATGCCCTAACAAACAGATGAAACAAATCAAAAAGTATTATCTATGATATGATGATCATCAATGAAAATATTCACCAAATTATGCGGTCTTTCTAGAATTTGTCCAATACTTATAGTCTGAACCAAAATCTCACATAGCAAAGCAAATATTGTAATTCATTACAGCAGAGAAATTACACCACCCACTCATGGCAATAACATTAATAGGATGAGGCTTATAAAAACCAGTGTTTTCTGACTGCATATCTATGTATCATGGTTACAATAGTTGAACAGCATAGTCTCCTATAAACATTATTCCTCTTGAACATAGCTCTTGAAATTAATCTTGATATCAGTTGCGCATTAATCTTTTTACATATCATTGATTTTTTAAAACCGAACAAAGATATTCACACATTGGCAAGATACTTTTGTTCGTTTCTAAATATTGAATGAAATGTGTGAATTCAATCAACATGACAATGGTTTCAAGCTTTTTGCACCTGAAAAGGTGTTTCTAGGTGATGTTGTACTTGTTTAAAATCACGTACTGTATATTAGTAGATTAATCTACTGAAAATGCATCACACATCGATTTATATAATTTTTATGTCGAATATCATAACATTAAATATTACTTGCATGTAACAGAAGTGAAGAATGCATTTCAATTGTAGATAAATTTGCTATGAACAAATTTGAAAAAAAAATTAAACAATTATATAAACTGTTTAAATAATACTCTGTCAATATTCCTACCAGGAACCCACTTGTACTCCTGGGTGGAGAGAGGCAACCGTAGATAAGGTGCCTTGCCCAAGGACACAAGCGACTTGCACAGCGAGAGTTTCGAACTCCCAACCTTGAGGTCGGGGGTTCGAAACTCTCGCTGTGCAAGTCGCTTGTGTCCTTGGGCAAGGCACTATGGTTGCAGGGGCAGATTTAGGCCCCCCCCTTTTGGGAGGTAAAAAAAAGAAAAAGAAATGAAAAAAAGAAAGAAAAAGAAAAAAAATGATAGCCCAGAACGCCTCAAATGTTATTTTCG
>NW_022749745.1:48487-55330 GCF_011630105.1 Anneissia japonica
TTCTCATTGTCATTACAAATATTTGTTTTAATTTCAATTTAAATTCATTCATTCATTCATTATTATCTGAATAAATATATCTGAATCAGCTTAATCATAAGCAAGGACATTATATTCTATTATAAATTATTCCTAAATACATACATGAGCCAATAGAGATTAACTACTGTATATGCTTAAGAATTATTATAGTCATAAAAACGTTATTATTAAACAATAGACAATTTCTATGAGAAGATGTGTGAAAAACATAACAAAAAAAATCCTACTCAAGCTTTGAATACCTCTACAGCTATGATGATAATAATAATAATTATTAATAATAGTTCATTCATATACTGTATAAAGCAGGTATGATATGCTTGTCAGCCACAATTTTACTGCCTAATGCTAACACACCCATTCAGAAAATTTAAAGCTAATTATAAAATGGTGGGTGCTTCCTTTGGAATGCTAGAATTTAGATATTCAGTCAAACGTATGGAGTAAAGCAAGTAAAGCATAATAATTATTAGCCATTGATTTGATCTGTTGCGCTTTAGACATAACAGTTGTTGAATTTTACAAAACTCCATCTGAATACTGAAAAATTTTAAATCCTACCTTCTCGGAAAAGAACATTATCAATTAGGGAGTAGACTGCGTTTTTCACTCTCCTTCTATTATGGTGCAACATCATTAATATTCAGAGATAATATTCCTTGTGGAAAAATCTTCACATCTGCCTTAATTAACATGGATGTACCTACAGTATGGGCTAGACTGGGATAAATTAACAGACATCGGAATAAGCTAACACAGGCAACACATCCTCTGTACTGAATCTTTGAATATCGTCTTCTGTGAAATGTACCATAAGCGAGTGACTCATCGGGTATTTATTACAACTGATTTTCTACACTCGTCATGACTGGAGTAATTGCAGTAATTTCTTAATAGATTTCAATGAAACCATCTTACTGTACATGTACTGTATGTTATCAATTGGGCACATTCTTGAGAATTGAGATATTTTGATTCCACTGAATGTAATTTACCACCAACATTCTATTATTTATAATTTTTTAGAAATTAATCACCAGCATGAAATCCTCACATTCAGGCATTTACATTTTAACAACGATATGTCTAAATTTTGTATTCTTACCTGCTTTACCAGAACCTGGAATTCCATCCCCAGTGAGATCTGCGAATTGTTTGTTAATGGCTGCTCTATCAAAATGTTTACACTTTCTTTATAGCAATATTTTAAGTGTCATAGAGATGTATTTTGAATTTTATTGTTTCTATTTTATTGTTCTTGTCTTGTTCATGTTTTTTTAATGCTGGAGAAGCACACATTACTGGTGACAGCGTTTTTATGCTTTTGCTTCTCCTCAGCTATTTCTTCAGATTTTGTACTGTTTTTTTCTTTCCGAAATGAATAAAATAATAAATAAACTAGAAATACTCCTTTTACGCTGAGCAGTAAAAGCATAGCCTCTCCACAGCGTGATTTTTCTCTGAGAATTGGTAAGTACAAGCTTGAATTGATAAGTACAAGCTTGAAACCAATCAGACTTACAAATCTTTAGTTATTTGTGGTAACAAACAATTTACTACACCAGCGGCAAAATATTGCAATTTCACTTAAATTAGAAATTTTCTTTGGGAATTATTATAGTATTTAAGTATAAATTTCCTGAATAGTAAAATATATGCAAATGAGCAACTAGCATATTCAGACACGTACCAAAAAACAATAGGCTCCCTCTTCTTATTACCATCTTGCATTATGCAAAGTTTGAAACCAATCAGACTTACTGAAACTTTAGTTATCATAGTAACTAGACTTAATTACCTGATTAGCATTTTGCATTCAGCCAAGTTTGAAACCACTTGGATACAAAACATTAGTTATTGAAGTAACAAACAAATGACTGACAATGACAATAACGACGTCAACATGAAGAAGAACATAGGTAAGAACAGTAGCCTCCCCGAAGCTTTGCTCCTTGGGGATGCTAATAAATAAATGTAATGTATACCACATAATAAAATTGCGAATTTAATGTCAGTCAGAGTAGAATATAAAGTTCTTCGAATGTTGTATAACAATAATAATAAATATTGAGATATCGTATAATATAAATATAATAATAATAACAATTATTTTAAAGCAAGTTTTTAAAATCAAGTAATTGAATTTCATTGACATACAGTAAACATTGGGACTACATTTCTTCACTTATTTTTAGAGTGGAAAAAGACCCGATTAAAGAAGAATGTGAACAAAAAAAAGCAGGAATTGTGTTCTTGAGTATGATGTTCACAAAATGTTCTTCCCATTACTTACGCTTTTATCAAGGAATGACACTTTTGAAAATAGGCAATTAGCCGCTAAACTGAATTCAGAGCTAAGTTGACTGGCTTGCGTGGTATCACAGAAGCTAAGCTGAATTCCTAATGTGTAGTGGGCTTAGAAATCAGGATTTAAGAAAATGTATTTTGAGTTTGTGAGAATTAAAAAAAATAATACATACTACTCAGATCATTAAACATTGCAATTAACAAAGAGCTAAATCAAAAAAAGTATGGAAAATGGTCACTTAAAAAACAAAATTAAAACACATATCAGACAGAGGAACAAATGGATGCCCTAACAAACAGATGAAACAAATCAAAAAATATTATCTGTGATGCCTAATATTCATGATATGATGATCATCAATGAAAATATTCACCAAATTATGCGGTCTTTCTAGAATTTGTCCAATACTTATAGTCTGAACCAAAATCTCACATAGCAAAGCAAATATTGTAATTCATTACAGCAGAGAAATTACACCACCCACTCATGGCAATAACATTAATAGGATGAGGCTTATAAAAACCAGTGTTTTCTGACTGCATATCTATGTATCATGGTTACAATAGTTGAACAGCATAGTCTCCTATAAACATTATTCCTCTTGAACATAGCTCTTGAAATTAATCTTGATATCAGTTGCGCATTAATCTTTTTACATATCATTGATTTTTTTAAACCGAACAAAGATATTCACAGATTGGCAAGATACTTTTGTTCGTTTCTAAATATTGAATGAAATGTGTGAATTCAATCAACATGACAATGGTTTCAAGCTTTTGCACCTGAAAAGGTGTTTCTAGGTGATGTTGTACTTGTTTAAAATCACGTACTGTATATTAGTAGATTAATCTACTGAAAATGCCTCACACATCGATTTATATAATTTTTATGTCGAATATCATAACATTAAATATTACTTGCATGTAACAGAAGTGAAGAATGCATTTCAATTGTAGATAAATTTGCTATGAACAAATTTGAAAAAAAATTAAACAGTTATATAAACTGTTTAAATAATACTCTGTCAATATTCATAAAGGCAGCGATACAAAAAAAACCTCCCAGTTCATGTGATAAGTTAATGTCAGATAGTCACCATACATTCTGCTCAAAGCTTGTTTACTCTAGAGGGCGTTGATGGTACATTGAAAATTACTAAAAAAAACTAATCTACAAAGAATCTTCCCATTGTATGTAATAAACAAACCTCAAAACTGTTTTGTTAACATATGTATGCGAGCATCCAGAGTTTAAAAAATAGTTTTTTAATAGAGATTCAAAGTTTGCAGACGTGAGACTTTTGTAAATTCCGCCCGCTAGGGACTGGTATGGGGGGGGGGGGGAACTGCTCTTCTTCTGCTTGTGGGAAATGTTATTTTCTAAATGTTCAAAATTTTTCTTTGAGAATACCTGCTTTTTATTTCAGGTCGTCCATACCAGAAAAGGCAGTCATACTGTATCCCTTTTTTCACAGTGTTAGTGCAGGTACCGCAAATGCTCAAATAAGCGCCGCTCTCGAATAAGGGCCGCACTAATCATGATTGTTTTCGTTAAGGCAGCAGCTCTTCAATAAGTGCTGCGACACTTAGTCAAGAGTACTGTATAAATATATTACGCTGTGTGTAGAAACACTTTGAGAAACAGGGTTTTAAATACAATGACACAGTGTTAAAATGAACAAATAATACAATGAAGACAAGCATTTCTTTATAAACGTTTATTTATGATGAAAGACCTATGATAGACTACGGGAAAACATGAAATAGGTAACATGGGAACGGGCATGGAAAGCGCCTGGCCAATTTGTTTTTATAAGCACCACACTCGAATAAGCGCTGCTCTCAAATAAGTGCGGCACTGAAGCCTCCAAAAATTTTATAAGCGCCGTGGCGCTTATTAAAGCATTTACGGTAGTTGGTATACATGATAATACCATATTTTAAGTATTGTTGTAGATGGAGAATTTCTAGTAAGAAGAGGGCTACTAGTACAAAGGTCACAAATACTGTAGTATTACATTTATGTGCGAGATCTTTGTCCTTAAGCGTGAGGCAAACCCCAAATGCGTGAGTCTCACACCGAATGCATGAGATTTGGTAGGTCTGAATAAATTTGTGCACACATACAGTAATATATACAAATACAGTGCATTCTTCAATTCGAGACCACTTTTTCAAAGAACCAAATAAGGAAAGGCAAGACTGTTTTATACTGTACCTTGTTTAGCAAAACCGCTGCCTGACAACAATTATGATTTCAAATAAAAAAATAAAATTTTATTTTTGGCCAACTAGCGCACCCACTGCCATGGAAAATGGAAATTCAGAAAAAAAATAAAAGTTTTCTTTATTTTCATTATGGCCACCGCTGCCTTAAAATCGCCAAAAATAAGCTATGTATATTTCTGCCTAATTATATAAATTCAAAGAATTTAACCATCCCATTACTACACTGTTTACATTCAGCAACAAAATGTTATTTTTATTTTTTCCTCCGTCTAGATATTTTTGGCAAAACACTTTGCTAAATGAAAAACCAAATTTTTATTTTTATTTTTTTTCTACCCTCCTCTGACTATCTGTAAAAAAATAAGTTTGCGAAACAAGGTATAACAGAGTCTCACCTAACAATCATTAATCTTTAACACAAGGCTAACCTCTAAAAGTCTCACCTAACAATCAATAATCTTTAACACAAGGCTAGACTTCTAATTGGAGACTAAACCCCCGAGACCACCCCAAATTTTCAGTCTCAAAAGTGGTCTTGAATTGGAGGGGAACTTTAGTTGATTTTAGAAAATGATCCATCCTCAACTAAAAAAAAATAAAATACCATATTCGTTTATTGTTGAGGAGGACTTTTGAGGGGCGTTTATTTGAGGGAGGTGTTTACTAGAGAGAGGCGTTTATATTTTTGGTGTAAATTATATATTTATACTCAAATATCATATAAACTCCCCTTCACTTGAATGTAAATGTGGAACTAAAGCACATATTTATGGGGTGCCATACACAGCAAAAGTCCATATTATTAAAAGCAAAATGTAATTGCAAAAATCAATGTCTAATTTCTCAAAATTTATGTCTAAATTCTCAAAATGCAGATCTACTTTCTCAAAACCAAGTTCTAATTTTTCAAAACATAGTTCTAATTTTCCCAAATGTAGATCTGCATTCTTTAAAATGTAGTTCTAATTATTTTGAAATGTAGATCAACCACCGTCTTAAATCAAAACTAGCCAAGCAAGGCTGGTTTGATTTACATTTACAACACTAGACACACGAAATGTAAATCAAAACTAGCCAGCCAAGCGTGAAGGCCTGTTCCACAAATGGTGGGGAATCAACTTTCGCTGTAGTCCAACGTCGTGTACAACACTTTCCAAACGCATCTCACTTAGCGTACCTGTTATCATGACTTGCCATTACACTGGCCGTACCCGACATCATAACATGTTGTTCACGCATATTCGTTGATGACGCAGAACAAAAAAGTTATTGCCGTTCTATCAATTAGACATACCCCTTAGTTTTTATACCTTCCCTCTCTACAAATTCTTTCCTTCTATATTTAATTTGTATTTAATATTAGTGTAAGTAGTAATTAGGCCTAAGATAGGCCTAGACCCTATCTACTGGCCTAGGCCTAGCTTAGGGTTGCACCAGGTCGAAAATACCCCCCAAAAAAAGTTGAAAAATTTAATTGAAGGATTCTATAACACAGTATTCCAAAATAATAACTAAGCGGTACCAAAACCTCCAATCCTTGCAGACAAGTTCATCAACACATCACACCTTCATTTCAAATAGTAGGCCCATCAGGGGGAGTAAGTATTATTGATAGAATTTTGAGACATGATGATTGGCAACCCTTTGAATGAATGGTTGACCATCACGTTTGGCTGGCTAGGTTTGATTTACATTTCGCATGTCTAGTCATTCCAAAATGTAAATCAAACCAGTCATGCTTGGCTGGTTTTTGATTTACATTTCAGAACAAAAGTTTAAGAGGCTAGACTTTCGATAAAATCAGAACGTTTTGAAAAAAATTACTACATATTAAAGAGACTAAAATTACATTGTGGAAAATTAGAACTACGTTTTTAAAAATTAGACCTTCGTTTTGAGAAAGTAGATCTAGATTTTGAGAAATTACATCTATTTTAAGAAATTAGACATTAATTTTTGAAATTACACATTGTAACAATAGACTTTTGCTGCGTATGGCTCCCAATAAATATTTACCATCAAAATGTGTTATTGCATGATTACTGTATAAAGACTTATTTAATCTCAACCAGGTTACAGTAGAACAAAAAATGTAATTCTACTGGATTTGAACATTAATAGAATGTGTTGAGAATGATGTTGCTTCCATTAGATTTATTCATTAGTCATTTAGGGGATGCTTATTTAAGAAAAAATTTAACGCCTCAGGGAGTTTATTCAAGGGAGGCATTTATTTTAAATGAGGCTCAGAGGTGACGTATATTC
>NW_022749745.1:55571-59877 GCF_011630105.1 Anneissia japonica
GGGCCAGCTAACCTGCCTAGGCTTAAGACTAGGTTAAACTAGGCTTAGCTTAACTAGCCTTCAATTAAATAAATTTCTATTTTATTATCTATTTGATGTGTGTGTGTATGTGTGTGTGGAAGGGGGTGGGGGAGGGGGTTGTGTGATAGATATAGGCCCTATTATATATCATAATGTTTTTTAGATATCTATGTCTCTGGGAAGGATAATGATAACTATAATTATATAGAACAATGTAGGCATATCTACATACCAGTGGTCTGTCCTTTTGCTCCTGACGTCAGTGGTACTGTCGTCACTTTGGCCGTTGTTGATTCTGTGTAAAATAAATAATAATACTGTATATACACCTGTCTCTTATACACATCTAGATGTCGCATTGCGATCGGTTGTAGTAAGTGCGACAGCCAATCGCACCCAATCGCAAAGTAAAATTTTGTGTAAAAGCTCACCAATAGTAGTCCATATGTTATCGATATCGCAATTGTTACCCGTTGCAATTATGTGCTACAATCTTTATTACTCCTGATTACCACGGAATCCATTGCGATCGGTTGTAGTAAGTGCGACAGCCAATCGCACCCAATCGCAAAGTAAAATTTTGTGTAAAAGCTCACCAATAGTAGTCCATATGTTATCGATATCGCAATTGTTACCCGTTGCAATTAGGTGCTACAATCTTTATTACTCCTGATTACCACGGAATCCGATCGCAACAAATCACAACAAATTCCACAGGCACTGTTTGGCTGAGACACCCAGTAGACCTACATTCGTTTGTGTATGGACAGTACAGATCCAGCTTGAAACGGAAGGCACCGCCTGTATGATGGCTTGAGGATGATTGTTTTTGTCGAAATTTTGTATTTCATGTTTACAGCCCGCATGAACACAATAATTAAATAAATATAAGCGTGTCCTCTGTTAATAAGCAATAAGTGCTTATTTTCTATAGATACATATCCTACAATAAAAACATTATGAGACCTAGATAGATGTAGGACACTGCAACTAAGCCTATGTGTGCACAGGCCCAGAGAGTGAGAGAGATGATCGTAGAACGCGGGTCTGACTTTAAAATGCTTATAAGGGCAATACTGTTAAAGACAATGCAATTGTAGTGCCAGTTGGCTGCACTCGCATGTAAACAAACCTCAACTTCGACCTGTGACGTCACAGAACTAACCTACAAAAAGGACTGGGCAATGATAGACCGGTCTAGTTGCATCTGCATCGTGCACCGCAACCCTCAGAAATTACCACTGTGTTTGGCTTACCTTTACTGTATATAGAATACCTGGACGGACATCCCTGAAGAAATCTATAATACCTGGACGTACATTTCCAGAAGGATCTATAATACCTGGACGTACATTCCCAGAAGGATCTATAATACCTGGACGGACATTCCCAGAAGAGTTAATGGTAAGTTTGGACATGTTGACTATTGAGTGTTCCTCTAGGTTAGTAGTATGAAACGTGGGGTAGTATAGGAAAGATTCTCTATAGGAGGTTAAGTGTAGAGTGGAAAAAGCTCTATACAATCAGGGTACATCATATATGTACAGTCAAGGTCAGTCACTTTCAAGAGATGGTCCGTCACAAAATAATTTCTCTGTGCGTTAATTTCACACAATGGTCAGTCACATTTTTGGAGTGGATGCGTCATGGCATGCATATGTATGACGTACATTCGACAAGTGACGTAATACAAATGACGGCTGCATTACTGTAAAGACAGTTAGGCCTATTATTAAATTCATATCATGAGATTACCATAGGCCTACTTACTTGTTGTTTTTTTTTTGCTAGTTTAGGCCTAGGCTAGGCCTACCCTAGGCCTACTACAACTACTACTACTTACTTGTTCCTGTATGTGCTGGCATCTTTCGTCCTTAATTAATTTTAATTAATTATTGATGTTGAAAGCAACTATATGAATAGTTCAAATATACGAAAAAATATATAAGGAAATAAATTAGTTAATTAAGGGTTTTCGATTAGAGGCGCTAATGCACTTTTGCACCTAACTTTTAATTCTTAATTTTTTTACCTCAACATTCTTCTCACAGTCACAGCATATAATTAACAAACATTTTCACCTGATTTAACCACTCACAAAGTACAATTTTTCAACAAATAAGCCTACAAATAAGTACAGCGAATCTGTGTTCGCTAGCACGAAGAGCGGCTGCCATTTAGCAATCATTAAGAAATTGCCACAACTTTTGATTCTTAAAGTTTTTACCTCAATGTTCTTCTCACAGTCACAACATATAATTAACAAACATGTTCACATGATTTAACCACCATTTTGCAACTAGTAAGAAATTGCCAGAATGTCTGAGTTTGCAGCGTGAAGTTTTTTGATTAAACGTTTATGTACAAATTACTTCAAAAATTAATAATGATCCAAATGCGTACACAGATCGAAAAATAAGGCCTAGGGGCCTAGGCCTAAATCCAGAAACAACTAATAATGCCAATGATAAACGTCGGTTCGATTAACCTCGATTATGACAACAAAGTTCAAAAAGATGGTACTGCATGATGCCACATTTTGTTGTCGGATGTTTCATGGGAAAATTCCAATTAAAGTTATAATACTGGTCTTTAATGGTTTCAAAATTTAAGAACTGACTTGGACATTCTGGCAATTTCTTACTTTATTGCAAAAAAGTACAGCTCATCGTGCCAGCAAGCGCGGAAACCCTGTATCAACCTATTCTATATTATAAATGTATCTTTATTGTTAAAAAAATGTAGGCCTACTTTATGAGAGGATGAATCACGTAAAAATGTTTTATAATTATGTGTTGTGACTGTGAGAAGAAAATTCAAGTAAAAAAAATTAAGAATTAAAAGTTAGGTGCGAAAGTGCATTAGCGCCTCGATTAGGCTTGCCTAGGCCAACAATGTCCAAGTAGTTACTGCATAGTCACAGGGCTTCAAGCAACTAAGCCCTGGCAGGAACGAGTTGTTGTTGTGAACCGTGTCGTATGGTCATGGCCTAGGCCTACGGTTTCGTTCTTGTTACTTACTAATTCCTGGCATTTAATCTCAATCCTAAAATACCTACATCAATGTGCGTACATACCTTGGTAGAACAACACTAGATAGAAATATATTCAAGATCAAAGGGGTCAACTACGCAACCCAAATAATTATGTTGATAGACCTTTCTGACAACTGAAAACCATCGAACGAATTCAGCTACATCAAGCTAGCCAACAATCTGCCAGCCAACAACAAGCCAGCCCACAATTCCAGCCAACAATAAGATAAGATACGATCGCGTTGGACTGCAGATTTCACTATTTACTTCACTGTGTGTGCGGCCGCGAAATTAGCGATGTTTTTAAAAACAGCACTTATTCTTCAACCCGGGCCACGGCTGAGGCAATAAAAGGATGGCGGGGAAGGAGATGGGGGAGGGGTAGGGATAATATTAGAGGAGTTGGGAAACAATAAGGAGAGGAATTGGGAAACAATATCGTTCGAAAACGACAGATTGTTCCTAAAAATCCCTTGGATTATACATAGGCATGGTGTATCCCTTATTCACACCCCATCGAGGTTAGAGGGGGACCGGAGGTCCCGTTTAATAATAGCTCCACCTTTCTATAATTTTCAGTCATTTTTATACTGGTGGTAAATATAGGTATAGATGTGTATAAGAGACAGATATAGTCAATGCTTGTTCCTGAAAATCCCTTGGTAGGATTATGGTGTGATACCCCAATCACCACAACAAGTGGGAAGAATTTTAGGCGGGAGGGGTGTAAATTTAGAAAACAATTATTCGAAAACAGCAGATTGTTCCTGAAATCCCTTAATGGGGTTACGGAGCGATACACCCTCAATCACTCCATCGAAGTTAGAGTGGGACCGGAGGTCCGGTTTAATAGCCACACACTTTTTATAATTTTCACTCATTTTATACTGTTTGGGGTGTAAATGAAGAGTAACGATTTCTCAAAAACGGCAGATTGTTCCCTGAAACCTCTTGGTAAGATTATGATTTTCACTCATTTTATACTGTTTGGGGTGTAAATGTAAGAGTAACGATTTCTCAAAAACGGCAGATTGTTCCTGAAAATCTCTTGGTAAGATTATTAGTACGGCAGCTTAGGGCCATATTTGGACTTAATGTGGACGTTCCGGACAAAAGCACAAATTTCTTTTTACATGCTCCTTATGGTCATAGCATTCAATTTTTGGTAGGAACCACCTCATCCGAGGTCATTATGGCGGCCATCTTGGATTTCAAAATGGCTGCCTAATAAAACCTATGTTTATCTATATC
>NW_022749745.1:61412-70587 GCF_011630105.1 Anneissia japonica
GCCAATGATAAACGTCGGTTCGATTAACCTCGATTATGACAACAAAGTTCAAAAAGATGTTACTGCATGATGCCACATTTTGTTGTCGGATGTTTCATGGGAAAATTCCAATTAAAGTTATAATACTGGTCTTTAATGGTTTCAAAATTTAAGAACTGACTCGGACATTCTGGCAATTTCTTACTTTATTGCAAAAGCGCGTGCCAGCAAGCGCGGAAACCCTGTATCAACCTATTCTATATTATAAATGTATCTTTATTGTTAAAAAAATGTAGGCCTACTTTATGAGAGGATGAATCACGTAAAAATGTTTTATAATTATGTGTTGTGACTGTGAGAAGAAAATTCAAGTAAAAAAAATTAAGAATTAAAAGTTAGGTGCGAAAGTGCATTAGCGCCTCGATTAGGCTTGCCTAGGCCAACAATGTCCAAGTAGTTACTGCATAGTCACAGGGCTTCAAGCAACTAAGCCCTGGCAGGAACGAGTTGTTGTTGTGAACAGTGTCGTATGGTCATGGCCTAGGCCTACGGTTTCGTTCTTGTTACTTACTAATTCCTGGCATTTAATCTCAATCCTAAAATACCTACATCAATGTGCATACATACCTTGGTAGAACAACACTAGATAGAAATATATTCAAGATCAAAGGGGTCAACTACGCAACCCAAATAATTATGTTGATAGACCTTCCTGACAACTGAAAACCATCGAACGAATTCGAACAAGAGAATATCCGGAAGTGTGCTAACGATCCCTGACCATCCCTGACACACAGTCTATCTGAACTGTGTGTAATTTTTCAATCCGACTCAACCCTTTGTATTACATCGTTAGTGAATGTGTCGGAATAAATATGAGTGGTGACCTAATTTCTTTCCAATCATACACAATTTGTGGTATTTTTTCATTGATAATTAGGTTAAAGGATAATTAAGTATAATGTATACTATTAAACTCATTTTATCATTTATGTTATTATAATTATTATATTCGACTCTCTCCCCATCCAGTTGGCGAAGAAAATCTCGTACTCGGTGACCCTGCGTAATGAAGCTAAATTACGTGGCAAGCTTCAGCAGATTGAGAAATGACAACAATAATGATGATCATGTTGAACATGGATTGATGTTGCTTGAGTTTTTAGGTTGAACACTAGGAAAGAAAAATACTGCACATATCATATACTAAGTATTTCACTATGGGGCTTTGTAAATGTCCTAAACGAAAGGTGACAAACTTGTTCTGTTTTGAACACCGGGTAAACGTCTGCGAACACTGCTTGGTGGCAAATCATCCTAGGGTAGGTACTCACTAGCCGTGGCCTACGAACTAGTAAGTAAGGCACATTAGGCCTACTCTTCTACTAGGCCTAGAGGCCTATGCTGCCTAGGTAGGTAGCCTAGGCTCACCGTCTAGGCTACACTGTTAGTCTAGTAGAGGTAATATTTATCTCCTCTCAATATTTGTTGTCAATTTTTATTTTGTTTGTATATTCTAATTTTAAGGCAGAAAAACTGAATAGGCCTAGGCCTAAAAATATGAAAGAAAAAAAACAAATTGATAATTAATAATAATAATTTAATAATAATAATACGAAAAACAGTGATTCAAACACACAAACAAGTTAAAATCAATTCTTTTATTACTGGAATACACATCATAAGAATCAAGAAATTTACGTAGCTAAAAGGCTTCCAAGCAATCTGGTACACTTCCTGGACCCCATGTAATAAGGACACTCCCGAAACCTCCCGCCCACAGGCCAATGCCCTCAGTAGCACTTCGTGCCAAATTCTTCAATTGTGTAACTACTATGAAAAAAAAGTGTATCTGGCAGGATGCAAATCTTCAACTCCCTATCAAAGTGAGTATCATATAACACAGACACATACAGTACCTGTGCAGATCTAAGCCCAGGCACATACTGTACAACTGACGAAAAGTTCCACTGATTAATCTCAGATAAGATAGTACTGTATAATACATACTCCAAATATCGAAATGCATGCCATCATGTCGGGATTCAATATTTCGACATTAGTTATGTGATCATCAGGAATGATGCCATAATTAATGTCAAAATATTGAATTTTAACACGATGGCATGAATTTTGATACTTGGAGTATTTATTATGCTATTATACAAATTTCAAATGCTTTTGCCATCTGTTTTCAGTGCATTGTAAAGTCGTACCTTCACTGGCTTCAAGATAGTGATTATGACACTAATTGTACATTATGTGGCCAAACACTTGCAAGCGAAGAAGTAGTACGGTTGACATGTCATGGTAGGTAACACTAAACAGACCTGATTTTACTATTTTGTTTTATCTGTAGTTATAGGTACCTATTTCATATACTTAACAGTTCAACAAGGAGTACGATAACTGCATTGATAGCAGTTTGGTTTTATTGTGTATAGAGTACCACAGTTGTGTCGTCACAACACCAGGTGAAAAAGTAAGATACAACATCTAAATAATTACGTTATAAATTGAGATTAATGGTTTGTCAGTGGAGAAAATGACACCCGGTTGAACGCTTTTTGCAACGATAGCAATGGAGTAGTATCACGTGGTATCATGATGTAACACTGTAGTACTCTATATTGTATTTTATGTTAGAGCCAAATAAAATTAAATATAATAAATGAATTGCAAGTTGTTATTATGTTTGGAACATCTCTGTTCTTCACATTTTATAACTTTTAAGATTTAGCAATGAATATGAATTTTTTTTATTTTTTTTATTTCAAAATCAACAGTGAAAAGTAATTGCCAATTTAACAGCCTTGTGAAAATTGAAAACAATACAAACACAAGATAAAAAAAATAGATTACAATTAAAAGGACAAATCACAGTATAGATATTAAATAATAATATTCATTAATATTAGTTATTGCTCAACTTAAACATTTATGAATTTATTTAACATTAACTAATTTTGTTACAAAATTTTTCTATAGATGTTTTCCACTGGTCATGCCTGGATGATTTTGCAAAGGAACTGCCATCCAACACAGCACCTGCAGGATATACCTGTCCAGTGTGTAATGAGTGTGTCTTTCCCAAGAGCAATATGGTATCACCTGTAATTGAGGCTCTCAAGGAATACTTAACACAAGCAGATTGGGCAAGAGCTGGTCTAGGGTTACCTGCTGTAAGTTTGATTTGATTTGATTTATTTTTTATTCAGTGTCACACATTACAATAAAATTAAGAGAAAATACATAGAGATATAAAAGAGAAAAAATTAATGGAATGCCTGGATGACCCATTAAGTCTTGTGTTAGTACACCAGACTTATTTCCAATGGGGTCAAGAAGCCAGAAGAAGAATTATTGCACAGAAGTGAATATTTACAGATAGTTACCGACAAGTCCAAAAATAAGGCCATGTAATAAATATCTTATCACCCCCACCAGCAAGAATGAAAAGTTTTCATTGTCTTTTTGGTCTAGTGGTATAACATTCATTGTGTATGTAGAATGTGGTTAAGTCCAATTGGATGTTGATAATTTTCTTTTTTAATATCAAAAACATTGATGATGACAATAATTATAATGGTAATACCGGTACATTCATAATAATAATTACAATGTGATGAGGAACTCATCCTAGTACTTCCAAAACTATTCTGTGATTCCATCAAGAGATTGTTGTTTACTGTGAAGTTTATTTCATATCTGTACCTCCATGTTGTACCAGTTTTTATAATTTGAACAATACCTTTATTGCCAAGTTATATTTTTAGTAATGTTTTTATTTTAATGTATTATTTTCCAGTTTGAGGAAAGTGTTAGGTCACATGACAGTACCTGTCTCTTATACACATCTAGATGTGTATAAGAGACAGGTATCAACCTATTCTATATTTATAAAGGTATCTTTTTGTTAAAAAAATGTACTTTATGAGAGGATGAATCATGTAAAAATGTTTTATAATTATGTGTTGTGACTGTGAGAAGAAAATACAAGTTAAAAAAAATTAAGAATTAAAAGTTAGGTGCGAAAGTGCATTAGCGCCTCGATTAGGCTTGCCTAGGCCAACAATGTCCAAGTAGTTACTGCATAGTCACAGGGCTTCAAGCAACTAAGCCCTGGCAGGAACGAGTTGTTGTTGTGAACAGTGTCGTATGGTCATGGCCTAGGCCTACGGTTTCGTTCTTGTTACTTACTAATTCCTGGCATTTAATCTCAATCCTAAAATACCTACATCAATGTGCGTACATACCTTGGTAGAACAACACTAGATAGAAATATATTCAAGATCAAAGGGGTCAACTACGCAACCCAAATAATTATGTTGATAGACCTTTCTGACAACTGAAAACCATCGAACGAATTCAGCTACATCAAGCTAGCCAACAATCTGCCAGCCAACAACAAGCCAGCCCACAATTCCAGCGTAAGTAACTTTATTGCTTCTCTTTTATAACCGAGGCACAACCGTAGAAGATGTGCAACAATAACAAAATCAGTATAAACTTAATTACTGTGATTAAATATAGCAAAGAAAATACTGCAGTAGAACGAAATATATAAAAAGGGTTTACAAAAAAACAAAAAAATACGTTAACAAAAAAGTAATATAAATAATAATATCTACTAATACTAATAATATAAGTAAATAGGTTATTATGTAAGTAAATATGTTATTAATTAATTTATCAAGATTACAAATTAAATTTCATCTTCGTTAATCCTTTCAGAAATGTATAAGAATCAGCAGTGTGTATATCAAGTATGCGATGATAGCTAAATGCACAAGTTGGCAGCCTGTCTCTTATACACATCTTCCATGTACAAAAACTGTCTCCACCTACATGGAGCTCAGTCTCTCTGTCGCTGAGGGTGGTCTGCACAGAGACCGTGAGTAGAGGAGGTACCCAGGCCAAGAACTACATTAAGTAATACTGTATATAAACATAGCACCAGGATAAAGTGACCACTATAGTAAAATAAATTACAAAGTACTGATTTCACCTATGGTATTGGATTTGCAATGGAAATGCAAATTGTATTAAGGTAAAAACATTAGTATTAATTCCTGAGGTTTAATGTGTTGCTGTATTTAAATGGCGTGAATACTATGATGGTATCTTTGTTAATTGAGGGTCTTTATTAGAGAGGTTTACTACGCGAACAAATTTCGTAGCCATCCTGTGTTTTTCGCAGTCACAGCGCGCAATTCAAGTGTAGCCTAGGCCTAGGTCCTTAGCTTAGGCCTACTATACACTGCACTCTTCTCTCATCATGCTTTTCAAAGTTTTATTAGTATATGTAAGGTTTTGGAAATTGAAATTAAAAATTGTAGCCGAAAAATACTTCCTTTGTTGTCCAGAAGTGTTGGTTATTTTGTGATAGGCCCTATTGTTTATGACCCAAAAGTGCCTGGCTACAAGTAGGCCTAGGCATACACAAAATCCTGACACCACAAAATGAAACGCATCCTATCGTAATTTGCTGTCTTCAGATGTCACAAAAATGGCACATACATATTCAAGGATACATTTATTTTTTACACTTACGTAAAATGTGAAAAAATACACGAAGATCCTACTAGAAATACAAAATTTCCCTACGCGTTTTTCACTTATGTGTAGTGAGAGAGATATGCGTGTCGTCCACACATTTAGCGGATAGCAGCCATCGTATAACGTCAAAATAATGAAGTATCCGTCACACTAACTGTACGCGTTCGCGTGCGAAACCTCCCTAATACTTGGAAATAGCTCCAAATTGGAAAGAGGACAGCCCAAACCTACATGTAAAGTCTAATTGGAGAAGTATTGTGAAGTACGCTATGTCACAAGATGTTAGTGTTTGTGAGGATGGTGTTATTATTTGTTATTTGATCAATCTCAATGTAACTCTCTAAATACTGTATGCTGTAGACACAATATCCGCCAGTAGGGAAGGGTAGAAATTTCCCTGGGATTCACAAATATTTGGCCATCAGATTGATACCAATATGGCAGTCTTTGCTTAGGTTACCCATGGGCCTCCAGTTTCTCAATTTCTAGCTTGAATGTTCCTTATCGTTTTGATATGAGATAGGGTTTGCATATCAAATAATAGATCCACAATTTGCAGTGTATCCATTTGATATTAACATGTTGGCTGCCAGCAACCAAGTATACTCGTCCCACAGGGTGTTGCCGAGGGTGCCAGGGACAAATATACTCACCGAAATCGGGGTAACATTCTAGCGTTTATTACTTCTTTGTTATACATTGTAGAACCACAGACTTAACGGCTGGTAGTTCGGAGAAGATGCACCGAGAATATATGTATGTTTGTTGTATTATGTTGCCAGCAGTACACTCGAGCGGAACAAGTGGGGGGTGCCCTTTGAACATATAACATCCCATGCAAAAAGTGGACGAGAAAACTCGCACTTGGCATAGTCAATAAAAAGTGCTGTCACAGTGCCGCAGACGAGTTTACTCGTCCCCTAATATGTTCCTGCCTATTTATTAGACACATCATTTTGATGATGCATGACTAGATAAAATTTCAAAAAAGTGTTAAAAATTTTGTTTTGGCACATGGAAAGGAACCTTAAAAAAGGTTTGGCTGTCAACATGTTAAGAGCATTTTTAATGAAATTTTTAAAAAGATTTTGATGAATAGCATACATTACATTATTATCCACTGTACTGTGATATTATTCGACTTTTTTACAATTAAGGTTACCATAGAGATTGATTCTTTCAGAGCACTACTTATATTGTGCCGAAAAATGGGGATCATGAACAGTGAGAAAAAAAATTGACCTTTCATTAGCCTTTGTTCTATCAGAACTATGTAAGGATTAAAGTGATGTTAGTGTATCCACCCTAAACAATTTTCAAATTAAGTCTTCATTTTGAACTTCAGTAACTACTGATTAACACAAAAATGTGTGCAACTGCTATTTTCATTTTTATGTTAATGTTTTCTTGCATTGTTTTAAATTTTTTTAATGTTGCATAAAAATGGGTTTTTTTCTTTAATTGAAACCCTCATTTAGAAATCTGTATTCAGATTTATAGTGTACAGTTTTTTGTATTTTAAAGTAAGTTCATTTTAATAGCCAAAAGGGTTAAGAATATTTAACAAGAAAGTATGAATATTCAGGTTTGAGTATTGCCTAAGCAATTCGCTAAGTCACATTGATAGCTGAGGTCATTCAACATCATTCGTGATTGGTACTTATGTCGATAAATGTATGTTTTAATTTATCAAATATGAATATTCAGCAAAGTTCTTAAGAAGATCTTCCATTGTGTTGTGATGTTTAGCTTCTTTTTTTTATATATCTTGATTTTCTATCTTTTTCTTTTGCAATATATAAGTTGTGTACAAACATAGTAATTATGTTTATAGATCATGTTTAAGAATTGTATTCATATTATTATCTATGGATTCTCTAAAGGGTAAATAATTAATTAAAGGTTGTATGTAAAGCTCTAATGCTGCCTGTTAATAATTAAAATAGGTTTGTAAGGCTCGAACCATGGATTTCTTGTGACCTCATTAAAGATATGTCGTCTATGTTGAGCTAATAATAAATATAATCAATATTTAACTTGCTAACTCTGTAAATCTTTGGCATTAGCATCAGTGGAGTATCTAGAAATATTGAAATGTGGGGGTTTGATGAAGTGGGAAGGCCTTAGCTGAATAATGTTATATCGGGATTTTTAACTAAAGCGTAATTTGTTTTGCCGCAAATATTCCCATTTAAGTAGACGCCTTGGGGGTGCGATATTTTTATGCAGTGGCGTCGAGAGCCAGTAAGAGCCCCGGGGCAACACCTCACATGGACCCCCACCTTCACTTGGGACCCCCATTCGGCTGCTCCCCAAATTAAGTCTCCTCCTAAGATCCTGTTTGTCCAAACCCACATACATGAATATGATTCCATGTGATTATTTTTATGCAATGTAGATGTATCAAAATAATCTGATAAATAAACAATAATAATCGTTCCAAATATCTGGTTTGGAACGGGAGAGCATTTGGTGGACTATTCCCCTGGGGGATTATTCATCTCGTAATAAAAATGCAGAAAGACTGAAAAAGATGCCCAGAAAACCATAATGTAGAGTTTGTTCTGACAACAAAAGTTTTCATCCTGGCTTGGGCTCGGGCCCCATGGAGATTTTGTTCTTACCCCGAAAATTTTTCATCTTGGTCCGGGCCCCCCAGTAGACCCGGGTCCCGGGGCAGCGATCCCCCTGAACCCCCCTCTCCACGCCACTGTTTTTATGGGTTGGGAATTTCACTTGTAACAGATGTGTGTATACAGTAGTTATTGATAATTGTTATTACTTTCAAGATTATTTTTTGTTTATGACATCTGAATATTTTTGTTGGAAAACTACAGTAGTAACGTTATTGAATAATAGCATTTCAAATTGAACTTTACCACATAAATGTTTTGAAATATATATTGGTAATGGCTGTGACTTGTATAGCGCATAAATACTAGGTCCCTATGTGTTTTCAACAATAGTTGAATAAAAGAAACAAATAAGATGACTCAAGCATAGACAAAGAAAAAAGAACAACAAAAACCATCAACAAAAAAGAAACAAATGGATGAGAAAAGATGATATGTGTAGTATGTATATATACAGTATATATATCTGTCTCTTATACACATCTTAAGTGGGAAGGCCTTAGCTGAATAATGTGATATCGGGATTTTTAACTAAAGCGTAATTTGTTTTGCCGCAAATATTCCCATTTAAGTAGACGCCTTGGGGGTGCGATATTTTTATGCAGTGGCGTCGAGAGCCAGTAAGAGCCCCGGGGCAACACCTCACATGGACCCCCACCTTCACTTGGGACCCCCATTCGGCTGCTCCCCAAATTAAGTCTCCTCCTAAGATCCTGTAAATACAGGCTTTGCCTATGATGAAGATACGATCTGTTGTGTTGTTTTTGAAAATTATTAGCTATCTGCTATTCGGTCGTTCTTTTGGCAATATATATATATATATATTTCTCGCTGATGAAGGCCACAGGAGTGGCAGAAATATCCGAGTTTATAATAAATCAGTGTTCTTAAAGTCTACTACTGAAGTTGTTTCATTATTTTCTATTATTCTGTCGGAACACATGTGGAACACAAATGAAATATATATATATATATTTATATATATATATTTACATATATATTTA
>NW_022749745.1:70623-73596 GCF_011630105.1 Anneissia japonica
ATTATAGTATATACATATTAAGTATCTTACAACCACTTTATAGTATTGTACGTTTAGTTTATAATGCGTGTGCGTAATTTGAAGAGAGGATTATGGTTTATTTATGCTCACTGCTCTTGTATCTTAATGTTTCACACATTCGATAATAAAGTTGAATGAAATTTTAACTCTGAAAATTTGGTTTATTGTCAGAAGTGACAAAGGTTCAAAATTGTAGTGGATTTCGGCAATACTCCCAATTGAAAATTCATGTCAAAAATGGTAGAAATCATTAGGCTTGGCAGACATGCACCTGTTGATGAAATCCCTTGAACCCATGGCCTGGCTTTTGCCCTTCGATATTAAACAACTCCGAAGTTATGCTTCATTAGATTTTATGGGATTTTTTGGTTGGATATAAATTTTTCTCCTCGCCCTTTGGTCTAAATATCATAAATATATAATTGGGTTGCTCCCAAACGTAAAATACGGAAAGGGGGGGGGGGGCTTAATTGTCAAATAAATAAGAGGCAGTATAGGCTTAATTACAGTTGTGGGTTTATGTAACCATTTTGTTGAGCATTCATCCAATTGTTGAAGCAAAAAGTAAACATTCGGAGCAAAAAGAACAATTACAGGCGCATCGTGTGCTCAGGTTCAACGATTTATACGCTACGAATCGTGGAGATTCGGCTAGATCAGTAACATACCTATACCACACTATCAGCGTGATACTATTTATCTGCCACAGATCAACTTATTATCATTTAATTATCGTATGAAGGTTTGTATGGCGAAGTAATAACATACATGTATAAGCTTGCGGTACAATACGTAGGTACTATACCTACGTGGTGTACCGCAAGCTTAAACATATATGTCATTTAATTATCTTTACAGATAATTATGGTTTTTGAACTTCGCTGTCTGTATAGTAATAGTATAGGCCTACTAGAGGATGATAGACATAAAGCTCCCGATAGTATATTGGGGACCCGGATTTTTCGCTTCCTTGAAAATTAATTAAGTGCATGCAGTGAACAATTGGACTCATTTTCTTTTTTATGGGAAAATAAGAAATCTGGACCCATTTTTCAAAAAGTGGACTCATTTTGTGCAAAAAATCAGTTTTTGCTGAATTGATGATTTTGAAATGGTGTTGAATGCAGTATTTGGTTAGTGGTTAGCAATTACTTGATCCTAGGAAGATCACAATCCCATTGGCTAAAAGAGGGGCGGTTTTAAAGCATATATATGTTGGCGATCACGGAAACGGATCCAACTAAAAATTGACTCATTGTTCAAGTAAAATATAACTGAATCTCTTTAATGTTTAAATAATTTATGATAGAGTTCATTCATTGTTCATCCAGTTTTGAGTGACCGCCCACGAGTCATAATATTCAAACCTAAAAACCAGAAAGGGATATATATATTTACATTTAATCCCCTCAGAGATATGAACTGTCAAAATAATAATGAGAAGAAGTATAACCCAACATTCCTGGCATGAACCCTTTATGCTTGAATCTCGCCTCAAATTAGCTTGATTTCTGGCTTTTTCTTTCTAGTATTGAATCAATGTTTTACTTTGCATACTGGAAGAACAACTGATAAGTTTATTAAACAATGTAGTACTTTGTACGGCCAATATCACATTGGTACACAATATGATGAACAAATATTTACAGGGTTTATTACTCTATTCATCGTCACATTTTGCGTGATAGATTTGTAGGACTAGCTTGATACCAAATATAAATAATACAGTATACTTCAGACGAAGACGTTTAATATGTCGAGGTCGTCATAAAACGTAAATAAAAAGTAAGTAATGGCTAAATTCGATATCGGTAAGCGGCACGGAGGCCTACGCAAATTCATGGCAGCTCACCAGAGTATGACGCGTCATCTTGACTTAAAACTCCCCAATACTGCGTCATCAGTTGCTCTATAAGTAGCTGGTATTATCGGTACGTCTATTATCTGCGAAAGTATAGTTTCCATCCGCCATTGTTGCAATAGGTGACATGTACCTAAAAGCTGCACCTAGTTGCAGGAAACCGTCACCGACAGCTTTGGCTGCACGTAGTCCAGCCTAAAAGAAAAAGGTTTGATGATAGTAGTAATAATGATGATAGTAGTATACTGTAACGATCATAATAATGGTGGATGATACTGCTAATAAATAATAATAAATATTAATAATAAATAATTTTAAATTAATAATTAGTAATGATAACGACAATAATTATATAAAATAAAATAACAATAATTATAATTAATAAAATAATTATTTAAAAAAAATATAAAAATATTACAATAACATCTAAAAACAATAGACGATAGGCTATACCTTTTTTATTCTCTTGGTTCTCTTCTTTTTCTTTTTTCGTTTCTCTTCTTTTGTCAATGAACATTCCTTCTCATACTTCTTATTTATCTTTTTCTTATTCTTCTTCTTGTTCTTCTTATTCTTTGGATGATCGTTATGGAAATCTTGATCCTCTTCGATCACTAAGAATTCTGTTGATACATGTTCTCGTTTCTTCTTCATTAGTCTGTGCTTCCATTTATTTTTTTTCTGTAGACGCACTCCTTTATTTTCAACACCGTGTTTAATGTTTTTATCTTCATTTGTTATCAAAACTTGCTGACATGGTCTAGGCCTACTATTAAACTGGATACCTCTATCGCTTGTACTTGCATTTGAAGTGCATATATCTTCAATTTCCAAACGTGTCCTAGACCCCGGATCTTCATCCAGAACTGAGTACGAGTTGTTTCTCAAGCTCTGTAGTGAACGCCTTGTTGACGAATGTCCTTTTTCAATCCTTGCTTCCATTACGAACAACTCCCTGGAATAACCAATTACACTAGTAACGACCAACTTGTTATAACCACTTTATAAAGTGGATTTCCATGTAATTATCCCAATTTCAGTATATATGCCTTATGCAGAGAAATACGAATAAAACGTCTTTCGTGCAATGT
>NW_022749745.1:73858-76839 GCF_011630105.1 Anneissia japonica
ACATTGTTTTTTTATACTATAGAAGCCTTTTGTTTCGTGCGCCATAATTTTCGCGATTTTCTAGAAACGAGACAATGATCACAACAATTTAGGACGCGCACAAACCGATTTTGTTTTTTCATTCTAAAACAATCACAATCAGTATTGATTCATAGGTCTTTGGGCCCAGTGAGTAGGCCTACAGGTTTTGATAAGGTATTCTAGGCTCCTACAGGAAACACCGTTTCTTTGTATCCCTACGTCAAGGAGGTAGACTCAGCATAAAGGTAAACAATAATACATTATGTATTGCAACTCAGTCGTTGATAGAAAATATAAAGTCTTTGAGAGCGACAGTCAGAGAGCCACAGTAGGAGTTAACCGATCTATAAAATAAGCCTATGCGTACATTTTCTCTACTGTATACAATATACAACTTGAAGTTCCAAAACTGTTTTGTTTCACTGAAAACTTACCTCAGGAGTCGTTTGATGTCTATCAAAAGATATATTTAAAGCATAGATTATGGCGACGGTAAACAGAAGCTTTTAAACAAACCAAAATAGGCTTTGAATTACACGTCACGGGTTAGGCACAGATTAGTATGTCCTTTATACTGAACTGTGAATTTTTCGCCTGACAAACCTCTGTCTATAATTCTGAAAAGCCCAAACCATTCTGTCAAAGGGTGATAGAGTGAGTCAGTTTCTGTCATAAATGACTTTGTAGAACTTTTGAAAACTCACCACCTTCGTAGTATAAGTTACAAATATACATTGCTTATTAAAAAAATACAGAATTTTTATTGATCTTTAAAGCAAAACAGTGCAAGAAATTACTTCGTTGTTGGCAAACCATCTACAGAATATAGTACACATAACGGTATATTTGAAAAAACAACAAAACACTAAGAAATGATCCAAAAGAAAATGGCATATTAAGGTCAGTTACTGTAAGCATTAAACATACTGGTATTCAGTTAATTATGAGGACTACTTTAGTAATAACAAATATCTTCCAATGACAATCTTTTGAGTCGTCACTCGTTAAGGTTAGTTACTGTGAACTTTAAATATCCAGTTAATTATGAGTTGAACTAATACAGTAGTAAAAAAGATAAAGGATAAAAAATGATAGGACTACTACCATCATCTTCAAATAACATATTGAAACAATCTTTCAGGATCACTCGGTTAAGGTTCAATTCACATACTCCATCCGTAAACTTGATTTATCGGAACATTGAAACTGTAACATCGGACAATTATTAAGAAGATGATGATGTTACTGTTGATGATGGTGCTGATGACCTTTATCATAAATATCATATATGATGTCGATGATGTTGAATATTGGTAGGTTCATATTAAACAATGGGCAAAAGCATCTGTATTACATATAGCGCCACCTTAAGGTATGTACACCAGGGACCTGTCAATATAGCACAGATCAATTCCTATTAATAACTGTAATTATAATGTAGGAAAGCATTTTGCCCTGGGGTTTTAAGCTACTAGTCTCAATTGCTTTTATTTTTCTCGAAAAATCAATGTGCTATTGTGACTTCTGTTGGTCGATCTATTGACACACACACACAGAGTACAGTACAGTTTCGTCTACTGCCAATCGCATCCCAGAGGCAGTCTTCTGGCATCCATATATTATGCTGGATCCGACTGTTGAAAGAACTCCTTGACTACCAACTCGACGTTTACGTTTCTAGGCCAAGACCCTTACTTTGCCAAAACATTGTGGTGACTAACTTTGACAATTATACTAAAGAATCAGATGTAAAGGCTTTTGTGAGACTTTTGTTAAAACATTTTCTTCCTACTGCGGTAAGTACATATATTATTTTTTGAGTAAATATTTCATCTTGTTGGTAGTGGAAAGGAAACTATGGCTTAGTATGGCCGGTCGCCCACAATTAAGTTTTTAGACAACAATAATATAGATTGCCAATAAAATTAACCTTATTTGTATAGTCAAATTAATATTTTTGGTTCAACGACCTCAACGTTTCGGCCTCCGATGACGGGGTGGGGTGAAGGTAGGGGGGGGGGGCGCCGTCGCCACTGACAGGGACGTTGGCTTGAAAGTTAACCCTTTGGAAACTAATAACTGGAAGGTTGAAATTAATGAATTAATGCTTGAAATTATACTTAACAGTTTTTATTGTAAATATCGTGTAATTCAGCCCTTGTAGAGATTTCGATGTGTGTTTTTTGAATAAGAAAAATTGAATTTGAAATCCAAGGCCCCCTGGTGAGGAAGCCGAAACACTGAATTTGGGAGCCAGGATTGGCTTCTTCTTTGACGGGGGTGGGTTCCCCGACAAGGGCCATGTTGTCACGGACCCCCTCTATTGGCGTCACCACATTATAATAGACCTAACCGTAGGCCTACTTTCTAGTCAGTCACATTTTCACTCCAAAGTCCTGTGTACCCTGACGCATTGTATTATTCAATCAAGGTGTGGGCTCACCAACATGTGGCAATGTCGTTTTTAATATCTGTTGCATAAATTAGCAATAATAGGCCTATTTAAAGCTGAATCAAGCCGCTTTTTAATGCGATATCGGTTGCCATAGCAACGCATTGATTGAATCAGTTGCTAGAAAGTGGTAAAGAGTAAGGTCATAACGACACAACAAATAATTTCCATTGTAGGCCTACAGTAGAAAATCGTTAATCAATATTTCTATAGAGATGCTACTACAGTACATATTTATATTAAACTGGTTTATCTACCCCCAAATGCGGTTTTCTTCGCAGCCGATGCTCGTGTGATGCTATTTCCTAACTACAGGTCCTTGGAGCCTGAGGCGGCACTGATCATGACTGATCCTGTGCGTCTTTAATTGCAAGGTGGTGGACCTTTCCTATCATTCGACCATATTTTTACTCTTCTGTTATACTCCTTCTTAGGAGATCGGCATACTCTTCCCTACCAGAATATAGCACTGTTATTATTATTTATCCTTTGTTGATACTGTATATAT
>NW_022749745.1:76970-80941 GCF_011630105.1 Anneissia japonica
GTTACCAAATGATCGATGACACAATAAACCACTAATAAAATTCAAAAATATGACGATACTTTTGAGAACGATCATTTCAGGCAATGCCTGAAAACTTTATTAGGCCTAGCCATTCCTAGGCCTTACGCTACATACATGTTTCGACAGATCCTACTGTCATCATCAGTGTACAGAGATTCCATATTATAGGCAATCTTATGATTTAAACGAGGTGAAGTTTGTGGCACGTCAATCTGTACGTAATTCAACCGTATAAATTTGTGAACACCAAGATCATGAATAAAAACAATGTATGATTAATGGTAAACGGAATGAAGTAAAATCAGAATGACAAAGTTAAATTAACATGGTAGAGTTGTTTGTTGAGTGAGGGCTGCTCCCATTGAATATGTAATGCCTCCTTTATTTTGAGATGATGAATTGATGGAATAAGTGTCAAGAATACGGAAACAGTCCTCACTACAAGTTTGCATGCATTTGCGTGAATTCTTAAGGTGTTTAATATGTGCATAGAGAAAATTTTCTCTATGATACGTGAGAGTTCATACCCATTGCCAAGTGCTCGCGCACGCGTGTTAAGAAGTGTCGCCTAGTTTCTCCGACATAGCTGGCATTACAGCCAGCACACACAAATTTATATACAACACGAGAGCGGAGACCGGCAGGGACAGGATCCTTCACTGAAAACAAATTTTTTGATTAAATGAAGAAAAAACCAACTTAAATTCAAAATCATTACCGGTACATAATTGCTTAGAAAGCAAACGAATTTTATGCGAGCAGTCTTAGAAAAGAGCCGATGTATGGAATTTTAAAATAAAGGTGGTGGTGGTGGATGTGGCATTTATAATGGCCTCAGATGGTTTGGAACGTTTATTGGGGAGCATACAGAATCAAGATATTTCGAAATTATTTTATTGATGATGTGTAGCGGAAACCTATTTTTCCTTAGGATGGATATTAAGGCTTTAAGATCTTCATGAACACCCATCCAGCTACAATTAATTTTGAATGTCCTGTCAACTAGCGTCCGGACCAGTCCGAGTTTGTAATTGAATGAACAAAAACTAAAATAATTAGTGAGGAGCCCAGTAAATGAAGGTTTCCGGAAGACAGAAGTAGATGCTAGCATCTACTTCTCTACTTCTGTCTTCCGAAAACCTACATTTACTGGGTCCTCCCTCAATAGACTGAGCGAATGTGCAGTGTGCAGTGGCGGATCAGGGGGTGAATAGAGTGGCTAGCCACCCCCTTCGGTGGCCGCCGTAAAAAAATGGTCACTCGTTTTGTGTGTGTGCTTCTCATGTAGGCCTATACATGTTACTTAGTAGGTTACCCTGGTAAAACATACACTTTCTATTTTAAGCCTAACTACTTTTTATATGTCATCCAGCGCTTCTAGCAGTCTACTATTTAAAAAAAAATCTCAAATGGAAGGGGACGCCCCTCCCACATGGGCGCAGACCACGCGGCAAGTCTCCCCACAGCTTTTAAAAAGGGGGGGGGGGGTATGGTCTCCTCATTTTTCATACGCAATGTAATTTCGTAAGTCAGGAAGATGTCTAAAAAATGAACTACATAAATGACCCGGTGATCGGACGTACGAGAACCGGTGTTTTCAACGTAGGGCCTAGATGGCCGTAAACAAGGGAGCACCTCAATACACCGCTTCGATATTGAGCTCTATGATATTTCAAGTTGATGACGTGTTACAGTGTATGTTTGTTAATTGTTGTGTGTGTGAGTGGCTGGTGAGAACGCTTATCCGTCACAAATTATCAATCAACAAGCAGAAATAAATCAGGTGACCTCTTTGGAACAGTCACGTGGTCGTGATGATCGTAGGGATCGATCATTTTTAACGTAGTATGGCCGTAGACAAGGGAGCACAAACAGTACACCACTTCGATCATCGAGTTCATTGAATGATATTTCAAGTTGTTGACGTGCTACTTATGAAAATATTGTAAGAGCTATAGATGCGCTGCTATTGGTCAAACAAAGTTTTAGAAAAAAAATAAATGAAGAAAGTCTACAGCAGGGGCGGCGCCAGGAATTCCGCGACGAAGAAGGGTCCTAGCTGCCCCACAACGGGGTCCACACCCCTCTCCCCATCGCCGAGGAAACCTAGCCCCACCCCCACCCGGTCGGGGAAAAATTAATTAGGGAAAAATTTAATTTGTCGGATAATTTTTCTTAAATTAAAAGATAATAAAATGTTGTGTTAATTGTGGGATTCTTTATTTAAAAAGCATGTAGGGGGTACTAGTCCACCTGTCAGGGGTACTAACCCCCTTTCGGGGTACCATCCCTCTGTCGGGGAAGAGCTGACGCACCACCTCAAACCATACGACCGCAATAGCTTACAGCACCTCGCACATACAGTAGCACTGCTCGCACAAATCTCTAAAATTTTGACAGCTTAGTGTTGAATTGTACTTTCTTGCGCTCGAGATTTCATTTTTTTCCCCCGACGACCTTGCTGGAAATTCCCCGACTGGGGGTCCAAGTGGGGAGTCCAGAGTTCCCCGACGGGGGTCCTTCCCCCACCCCCCTTTGACCCCCGCTAGCGCCGCCCCTGATCACAGCTATTAATTAAATCGATGAACCTACACTCATGTCTGTTTGTACAATAGAACATAGGGATTTTCCTCATTGCTATGAGAAATGAAGTTGAAATTGCAACAAAAAAACGTAGTTAAAAATTATAAAGTATACATACGGGAATCAAAAATAGGCCTACATATAGTACTAAACAATTTATGAAGTTAAAAAAATAAGAATATCCGAGTTTACAACTATCCAACGTTACGGTAGTGAAACTCGAACTATTGCTGCAATGGTAATAACGAGGTACATCGAGACTCATAACCATTGAGATTAAGCCAACCTTGTATAAGCATAGAGAAAATAAGCGAGTGCGTTTTTTTCTGTGACTGAAAGCAAAAATTGTCACAGTAGTTTTGAGTTTAACGCTTTAGAAAACGCAAATTGCGTTTATATAATTTGATCAAATTTTCCAAAAAAAAATCTAAATTGACAGTAAGATTAAAACGTGTTTATGTATTTGTTTATTGAGTCTTGGTTTATATAAAGAATCAGCAAGGGTGAAAAAAATCCCCCAACTGCATTATGACCTTAGGATTGGAAGCAACTTGTTTATACGTTTAACAGCGCTTTTTGTAGACGCACCACTATAATAGAAATCAATAAGATAAACATATTATCTAGAATAATCTTGACACACGAACAATTGTAATTATGGCAACCAGCGATGCTTTCTTTCAAATTATCACGTTCTGAAAATTAAAACAAGCCTAATTATAATAATGTTTGTCTATTCTACTCATACAGTGAAATTTCTTCTACTCTTGTAATGATTCGAAAACATAATTATAGACATAATAAAATTAATGTGCAAGACCGGTTTTAGTTATAAGAATCGCTGATCATTGGTATCATGTCGATGTCGATACGATACTATCGATCTAAGCAGGGAACAGTGAAATTTCACTGTTCCCTGATCTAAGATTGACAAATCGTACGTTCAGAAAAATGAATGGCAGTTATGTGGTTATGCTCACTGATGCACGGTGTTTACTTGTGCGTGCATCAACGAGCATTCGTTGCCAGGCTAGCCATGGGCGCGGGTGCTTCCATTACAGATCCAGTAGATATCGTAAGTAAGAATTAATTAAGCTGAATGAAAGATTTATTTTTTTTAATTACACCTGTTAAGTACTGGATTTTAACTATATTTTAGTGCTAGACATGTTATCAGCATAATTCAAACCTCAGCCTTTACTCAAGCTAATATCAAAATAGTCCTATTTATTATTTACTTTTTACTCTTATAAATATTTAAGTTTTTTTTTTGTTTCAACGACTGATATATAATTACAAGAACATACGTGGATATAAAAACATATATATATATATATATATATATAAATTTTTCGTAAAATAATTAT
>NW_022749746.1:0-603 GCF_011630105.1 Anneissia japonica
GTTCCATCTCCTTCATTTTAACGATTCCTTTGTAATTAAATATGTTCCTGGGCTTTGTTATCTTTTTAATCGGAAATAGCAAACATGATATCTTCATATGATATATTAACATGGTCTAGACACTTTTGGATCTTCCAAAATATTATCATTTGTTACAACAGAATTAAATATTTCATTAAAATTACCAACATTGCTAAAGTGTGTTTGAAGTGCCTCTTATTAGATTTGGCTCGGAGGCCGTCACATTTAGATCCAGGAATTAATATGAGTTAATCTTATTGTCTGCAAATCAATGTAGATTGAATTTCTTTTATGTGTATCTTAGTAAGTTAATCCTTTGTAATTCGCAATTCAATTTTTTAAAGTAAACTTTTGAAACTGAATTTTGCTATGATGATACTATTTATATTATCTTTGATGCTCGGAGTTAGATTATCTTCTGAGATGGTGACAAAATGTTGTCTTGTACCTGTACACCACAGCACAAAATTTTACACGCATCTTGTGCTAGTGAAAATTTAGTTTAAAATTAGCCTCCATATGGCCCAAACCATTTTCTCAAGGCGCTACATCCGTAAGTCTTAAAACAGATATGCTTCCTTG
>NW_022749747.1:0-579 GCF_011630105.1 Anneissia japonica
TCATTTGAAGGTGTTTAGTGTAGGACAGCCACTTGAAGTGACAATCCTCAGATAATTAACATCTTCTTTGAATTATCTTCAATTACTATAAATAAGTGGATAAATAGGCTGCTAATGGCCATATAACACCATATTTTACTGTTGTGAATGAGGGTTGTTTATTTCCTCAAAATAATTTCTTCTGAAAAGGATGTCGTTTACAGTCATTCATCAGTTTCCAAAAAAAGGTGCATTTTTAATCTCTTGATATATGTCTCCCATTGGCGGATATAATAATAATAATAATAATAATTATTATTATTATCATTATTATAATTATCATTATTATTATTTTAACAATAATATTAATATAATAATAATATTTATTATTATTATTATTATTATTATTATTATTATTATTATTATTATTATTATTATTATTACACAAGTTAAACCAAAAATGTTCCTCTTATATTTTATCTCCGTCTCTAAATTTATTTTTTTCATGCACCTTCCGTATTACATCAAAAATTCCATTTCGGTCCAGTAGCAAAGGGCGCTGAATTTAGTTTTGATAATTATTTCTACAATTTTTTCTTC
>NW_022749748.1:0-1455 GCF_011630105.1 Anneissia japonica
GAGCCAAGTTTTCCATGTTTTAAATAAAGCACAACAGATTGATTGTACAAAAACTATAACTATAATGAAAGATGACACCAGGCCTACACACTGCATTCACTATTTAGGTTAGTGGTGTAAACATACATCATCGACCATGACTGGCCATTGGGCCAAAAGAAAAAAAATGTTGTGTTGGCCACGTTTTGGGAAAATCCAAAAAATGGGTAGGTCGGTAGGAAAACTTATTTTCTTTTTTAAACCAAAAATGTGTTTACACTTATAAAGTAGAAAATACACAAATAATACAACAATTTTGGATTCGCATCGCATGCCATGCACCAAAATAGGCTAGGCTTTGACCCCTTATCCTAGTCCAAGGCTGTTCCAGCCTTAAAGCATATGAAAAAAAATTATTGTTCCTTGTAGTTAAAAAAAAAAAAAAAAAAAAAAAAAAAAGCTAAAATGCCAGCCCTGAATTTTGTAAAATTTGGGTCGGTCGGGCGTGGCGAACACAATAACTTTTTTTATTTTGCCTGGCAGAATAACTATTCCTTTGATTTTGCTCAACAGGTGCATGTGTCTAGTAAGCGTATTCGACCAGGCACTAAAGTGTAGGATTGGTGCTAGCATTAATAGGGATTAAAAGCATAGTAGAAGCTTGTCACTAGCTGTAGCACCCATTTCACTGGGTTAATTAAAAGCATGTGGTAGCTGTTAAAATGCTTTAACTGCTGTTTATAGTGTACAATGTTTGATACAGAGCTACAGCTGCTATTCTTCCTATTTTTGCTATGTAGCATTTTCAGTCACTTTGGCTCACATCAGCCACAGTTGTTTGCTGGTGCATTGATATTCAAAGTAAAACAATATTTACTAACAGTACACAAATGAAAATAATAACATTTTCTTACCAAAAAAAACCCCAAAAAACAATCAATTTTTTTTTTATTGTTGTATTACATAACCTTGTGCATTCTCATGGCTTTAAGAAAAGAGGTATTTTTGCCAGAAAGAAGACTTGTATCATGACTTAGTATCCAAAATAAGAAAAAAAGTGGTATTTATACAAAAATTATAACTTGCATTAATTGACGATACATTCAAAATTACAAATAAATACTTGTTCTTATTATATGACACAGTATAAACTATGACTGGCCATTTTCAACACTATATGTAAGCAATGAAATTAAATAATCATTATTCCTAAATTTGAATGTGAACAAACACATGTGGGGGAAAATGACATTTACATTATTTATAAATGCCATTATTTATAAATGACAGCAGAGGAATTAATAAATAGTACAACAAATTCAAAAAGGGAACACAATTTTCACTTATTATTATTATTAAATAATAATTATCAATAATAATATGAATATAATAATAATTATAATTATCATTATACGAGGTCCTGCTACGTACATTATCAATTTGTCAATAAAAACCAATATTGTTCCTGACGATTTA
>NW_022749749.1:0-714 GCF_011630105.1 Anneissia japonica
AATATTGGGTTCGCCGAGGCCTAAACAGGCGCATAATTAATAAATGCCAATTTGTTGTACTGTATACACGCTTATCATGCTAGGCCTACGCTGATCCAAATTATGCTAACGAAACGTCGTTAACCATAAATTCCTGCGCGTGCAGGTCGCGCTAGGCCCCATACAATGCGCAAAACGCCTTTGCACTTGCCTGAAAATGTAGGTTACATTGACCATCATAGAAAAAAATCTAGCCGTTACAAAAAAATTTTAATTTGTCAAGTAATTGCCTTAGTAATGAAGCATTACATACATCAAATGCATTTTTGCAAAAATGATGGATAACACTATGTACCTTTTTAGCCAAAAAAACAGAAAATTTGACTACAAAAACATGAAAAATATAGGCTTACCTTCGTCGGCCTCCACAGCGACTTCCATGAGGAATTATTCTGAACGATATGTTCCAGGCTCCTCCCACATGACCAAATTAGGAATAGATCATGAATATTTAATAATATCCTCGAATTTACAGCATTAATGGTTGACTAAAATCATTGAATATTCAAAGCGAGTGACGTGTATACAAGTGGGTTTTAAATATAGCGCGCCCTCTATAGTTTTTGCGTGCCTCAAAATCGGACTTTTTGTCCACTATGAAGATACCGTGGTGTGTGCGCGTTTGTGTGCATACACTCACATATCTCATTCTGCTATGCACCCATAGATCATGTC
>NW_022749750.1:0-501 GCF_011630105.1 Anneissia japonica
ATATCTCCATTTAAAACTAAGATATCTCTATTTATGATTAAATGACAACTCGGCTCGCCATAACTTTCCTAAGCTTGGTGTATAACCCATGAAGTTGGGATATTAGTTAAAAATGCAAGGTATTATTTACACACAGATCCTATATACAAATTTACAGATGGTAGTACTGCTACACTTGCATTCACTCATAAAATGAGTCCACTTTATGAAAAATGGGTCCAGATTTCCCATGTTCAACCTAAAATGTGTAAAAATCTTGAGAAAATGGGTCCAGATTTTTCATATTTTGCGTAATATTGGTCAACTTTTAAGGAATTGGGTCCACGTTATTTAAATTTACGCGTAAAGTGGGTCCAACCTGATATTGTCCTGCACTGTTTGAAAATCTTGGCTACGGCATTGCTTGATACGATTATAACAATATGTTCTTATTTTTATTTGAGCATTGTTATTATTTTTGTATTTGTTTAAATTGTTTTCACGGTGCTACGCAGCATACCT
>NW_022749751.1:0-1022 GCF_011630105.1 Anneissia japonica
TACAATCATTACTAAGCTCCTTAGCAAGCAGACTCTCGTGTTGTTTTAATGTATAGTATTGTAAATAACGTAAACTCAAGAAAATTGTTATAAAAAGTGTGACTCCCTGTCGGAGAGTATCATCAATTGATATTTGTCCGATGGTTGGCTGGTTCCCTGATTGAATTTTTTTTATTGATGGTTTGTAGGTGGATTGGTGGATAAATGGATGGTAGTGGGTGGAATAAATAAGCGGAAGAGTGTTTTGATAAATGGATTGACAAATTAAATGGTTGATTGACTGAGTATTTTCGATAGTTAATGGATGATGAATGTGATAATAAAAATCAATATGACGAGATATTCATTACATTTTTCACTCTGCCTCATTTCTTGTAGTAATACAACTCAAACCATAATAATATATTTCATATGATGCTATTGCAAGGGGTAGTGGGATTCAGTGAGAGGAGTCTGGTAGATGGGCGGCCGTTCATGAAAATATAAATTATTAATTCTTTAATTATACTTAACAAATTTTAGATGATTTCCGGTCCAACCAAATTGGCATAGAAACTCTCTATCAGGTAACTCTAAAACCTTGAAATGACAAACGTAAGGCATCACTTCTGAAAGTCAATTTATTGTATGTACTCACATGCTGGACTTAACTGAGGTCACATTAGTTTAATTTGATGATTTATTACACAAATTAAGAATAAGTTAACACATTTAACAGAAACTTGCCAGAGTTAAATTCTATTATTTGGCCAAAATAAACTAACCCCAGACACTTGGGAGTCAAATGATGGTGTTCTCCTAGAGATCCTTGATCCATCGGGTAACGATGATCACTAAACACAAACACAAAACTTAGAGACAGGATAATTATAAAGAAAACCCACCCTGTGACTCTCATTTCACATTCTATTTGTTCATCGTTTAACTGGTTCAAAATGATAAAGCAGAGTTTACTTCAACTTTTGTTGGTCATCTCTGACACAATTTCAGCTGTTAAAGAAGACAAGAGGCAAATACGGCAT
>NW_022749752.1:0-841 GCF_011630105.1 Anneissia japonica
TATAAATTGTTTTATATTTTTTTAGTGGGGGAGGGGAAGGAAGCTGACTTGAAAGAGTTTTAGTCGTCACATGCTTAAGCTACCACTGTGGTAAAAAAAATAAACGAAACAAAACAATAAGTTTTCAACTAGAAAGAGACAAAATATTGAACACTGCAGCTCATTTAAAGGGATTAAAAAAGTTATTAAATTCCATATAGATACAGACGGCAAAAAATTAGTTTTTCCTTATTTTCAGACATTTTACTACTAAAATCCCTTTGATACCGGCCAATTAAAGGGTCTATGCAAAAGAATACAGGAAAGGTATATTTAACTGTCAATTAATTGATGGGAAAAATCTCACATGCATTTTTAATGTTGTAATTTAATAACTTACTAAAATATGGAATTGATTCTTTTCCCGATTATTTTTTAGATCATGACAGGCAGAGTAGGTCTTGAACCAGCAGTGTCTTGAACAACTGACCCAGTATCAGAACGGAGCTAGCAAACACGTCTTGTCCCACAAACGAACACATGCTTAGGCATTATGCACAATATAAATACTTCCTCCGCTTCATGAATTTGTATAATTCATCACTCACCTGATGAAGCCCCATTGCCGGGCAATTGTGATATATCATGCTACTACTCATTTTTTCATTTGTATTCACTGAATAATATGGCTACAGAACTACTTTTATAATTAATCAAAGCATACAACAGGTACTTTATTAAAAATGAAATACAACAAGAATTATATAACACATTAAATAAAAAGTTAAAATAAAATCCATATTAACAAATAAATTTCTATACAGTATTGCAACTCTTTCTTTTGTTGATGTGCACATTATAA
>NW_022749753.1:0-567 GCF_011630105.1 Anneissia japonica
CACACCCTAGTACAAACACTAGTATAACTAAAACTTTCTATAAAGCCTTATAATATTATTGCTTACTTTTTATGCATGTTTTTATGTAATGTTCATACAGTGGGAATTAAGTTTTATATAGATTAAAATAATTATTTTCACACAGAGCCAACACGAGACACGCCAACGACATCATTGGACAAAATATTCACCGGAAGTGACGTCACAACTAAAGAAAAAATGACGTCAGAGTCTACTTTTGAAGAACAACCAGAACAAAATGATTCTAAAATGCCAGATGCTGTTATACCAATATACAATCGCTTTAGCCTTAGCTGTTGTTTGTATTGCTGTCTTGTAGCCATCATACTGTTGAAAAAATGAACACCGGGCGACAGTGGATCTGGGACTGATCCTCCAAATGAACTTGAAAACAGATAACAGATCTCAATTATTTTCAATATTTGTATAATTGCTATATAAAAAAACCAAAACAGTGCACCTCATGTAGGTCTTAAATATCTTATTAAAAAAACGTTCCTGAAAAAGTTAATTATTGTTTTTAATTAATTTGTAATATGGTAAATT
>NW_022749754.1:0-651 GCF_011630105.1 Anneissia japonica
CCACCAAAATGGTATAATCCCATTCAAGAGTAATCCTTTTGAAGCAAATATGTGACCCAGATTTAAAAAACAAATTGTGAGGATTAATTTTGAAATATGTAATGTGCGAAGTTGATAGTACAGTGTATAGGCTGCAGCAGAGTACATCGTTATTAATATTATTATTATTTTTTGTTTGTAAAACATCACAGTTTGTAAATTAAGTTTATTCAGAAAATCATCACAAATACTTTAAAACGTACTCTGCCTCTATGCTCAGCTGTCCATACTTAATCCAGGAAATTGAGATGCTAGCAATATTATTTATGTTGTAAAAACCAATGATATGGTGCATGATGTTATGAGAAGTGAGCTTGCATTATTAAAACCATTGATAGAACAGTCTCAGTCTGGTCCTTTTTCATTCCCTTCATTAGTCTTTTTGACAAGTGTTAAAAGTAAATTCACAACGAAAAATTTACTTTTAAAAATTGTTAAAGATCATACTTCAGTGTTGTAAAATACTATCTAAATGCAGCTGAGAATGCACCATTCTTGTATTACATTTCTTGTATATATGCAGACAATATGAATTGGATAATGACACCTGGAAATTTTGGTTTGGTTAACCTTTTCAACTTCAACACTGTTGATACTCGGGACCGAGTTGAA
>NW_022749755.1:0-988 GCF_011630105.1 Anneissia japonica
GAAACACATTATGGTGTTATTTATCAACAAAGTCATTTTTGGCCAGGGTGCTAGATCATGGAACATATAGGAGGGCCTCTTCGGGGCCCCTAAAATTTGGGGGCCCTGCGGACCGCCGCATGAGAGCGCATAGGCATTACGCCACTGGAACTACAAATACTTTCACAAGCAAATGAGAGTTAGGTATGATGATGAGGAAAACATCCATCTTCATATACCTTAAATGAGAAAATAATCATCCATCCAACTGTAAGTGACCCACGCACTGTCTTTGATGAGGTATTAGCACCCTCATTATAATCAGGGGCAGATCCAGGACTTGAAAAAGGGTGGTTTAAAATGGGAAATCTTAGGCCGGAAATGAGCTTCCCGACTTCTGAATAGTTTTTTTAATGACCTTTACGTTCTTCAAAATTCAAGGCTTTTTCCTCCCCTTGGGGTCAGGGGCCGCCTATGGCCCCCAGTGGGGGTCCAGGGGGAAGCCACGGATATTTGATGAATTATGGCGAATTTTTATTACTTATTTGATAGGCATCGAATTACTATAATATGACTTCATGTAGGCTATGCTTTCTAATGTTGAAATCAGCTTCCAAAACCAAAACATTTTGAATGAAACAAGAAACAAAGAGTATGCAATGTAACCATTTAATTAAGTGAAATTCTATATTTTGGAAATTTTGCATGAAATCTGTCAACCACGCTTTCATGGTGGAGGTTGCTTCACCTATCATGATGTATTCCAACCACCATGAGGCTATCTAAATGAGCATTTGTCATAACAGAACGCAAATTATTTTTAATTAGTCTCATTGAATAAATATTATTATTATTATTTTATTAATATTATTATTTCCCAGTCAGTAGCAGCTGACTGGGTTCTGTTTGTGCTGACTGGGTTCTGTTTCTTAGCAGTTTCTTCTTTCTTTCTTTACCCAGTCAGCAGCAGCTGACTGGGTTCTGTTTCTTAGCAGTTTCTTCCTTCTTT
>NW_022749756.1:0-210 GCF_011630105.1 Anneissia japonica
ATGAATAGAACTAACTAACTATCTAATAGCTACGACTTAGGTTTTCTTCCGTTGCATCTTCCCATACTTAGGAAATCCAACCAACGCAATCCTTGATTGTCAACTGCTTGATAACATTTGGAATGTCGTCATCGTTCGCCAGGATGTGTCGTAGGAGATGCTTTTTGTAGCGTCCTTTTTAGGGGTTCCAAGATCCCCTGGTCCATAGGT
>NW_022749756.1:298-571 GCF_011630105.1 Anneissia japonica
GTGTGACGGAGCATTATCCAAAAGAAGTAGAATTTTGTATGGAATGTCGTGTTCATGGCACCACCGCCGGACAGTTGGAACAGGGTCACTGTGGAACCATTTTTTGAAAACGGTAGCATCCAATCATGCTGAATGTTGGCTATAATATGTAATCGGCAAGCGAGACATGTCTTAATTTTTATAGCATCTTGGTCCCATTGTAGTGTTGTCCATCGAATTCCCTGTCGCACTTTGAACTTATCTAATCATCCACCGCTAGCCAGAAAGTTTTGG
>NW_022749757.1:0-1223 GCF_011630105.1 Anneissia japonica
CCTTCTCGCACATACTCTTCAAACAGGAAGAGATTAAAAATACGTATGGATTACTATGAAACGCCATTACTACCATTACTATGAAACGCCATTACTGCCATTATAAGCAGTTCAGTTATAAACTCGGGAAAAAAAAATTGAACCGAAAAACATTAAATTTTAAAATACAATTATAGTAAATTTCTGAGAGGAAATACAGGTACGTAGAACGACAATAAATCAACGAAAAAAAAATGTTCAGTTCAGTTACTGAAAATTACTTTATGAAAAATGACGGCGTATGGTAAAAGCAACACTTCCAGGTGGAAAAAAAAAGAGGATAAAATTGTGATTAATGAACACGATGTCAATGATAAAATGGCAATAGGCCATGGAGTTAATGGGAAAATTCTTTAAGTATGTAATGAACAACTGTCTAATATTTTTATTGTCTTTTATCCAAATAAGTCTTCTTCCAGACTTTCATGGGCTATCCTTGGTGTTTACACCGAATAAATACAATCCAATCCCCGTCCCGACTGGAAAGCCGATGGGATCAGGTGAAGTTCCGAAAACTCCCCTTAGTAGGCCTTCACAGGATCTCTCAATCTGAAGACAAAAAATTTTCCACTCCGTCGAATTGCTTTCCGATGCGAGGTAGGCCTATGAGTCTTATACCTCGGCCCTACACTGAGCGCCATTAATGGAGTTGAGGAATAATGAGTCCAGAAATTATATTAGGTTAGAGCTTTCCCAAAGGTACATTATTGGAAAATAATGTCCAGACGAATTGAAAGATTGAATATTTAATATGCTTATTTTTTGCCTTGTTTTTTATGGTATGAAAATATGCTGCAATGCCACAATTTTTAGTTTTACTTCCTTTCGATTTCAATGTACAGCTGAAAAAATTATAATAATAGAAATGATATGTTAAAAAACATTAGATCAATTAAATGCAAAACAAATTTTGCTTTAATATTAGACATAATATTGTTATTGCATATCTTGCAGGTTCTTTTATCCCTATCAATATTTTCCTACCTCCCCCGCCCCCGGTTCAATCTCAAGTTCCAGTATCCCTAATCAATAACCGTCTGTGTTTTAAATTAATAATATTCGTATAATGATAGCCTAAATTTATGTCTCTTTTATACAGAGTGAATAACCTTAGCCTAGATGTAAACGAAGTGGATGGATATCTTTTGTCTGCCGAATGCACGAGCGTAGCCTATTTTTGCACT
>NW_022749758.1:0-1118 GCF_011630105.1 Anneissia japonica
CGCTTGTTTATATATCCTGAGATCGTAGCCACAGAATTGTGGAAAATGTACATAAGTATTGCCATCTGAATCCTCTCCAAGCACGATTGCACGTTGATCCATAATTGGTTGTAGATCTAAACATTGTCTTAAAGGGAACTGCATCTCCTATATAAAAAAAAAACACTTCAAATTATTTTAACTATATTGCTTGTACAACCGTTGAATCCAACGACGCTCTCTGTGAGTGCAATGCATTGAACACGACGCTCTCTGTGAGTGCAATGCATTGAACAACGATTGTACAACTGTCAAATCCAACGACGCTCTCTGTGAGTGCAATGCATTGAACGACGGTTGTACAACTGTCGAATCCAACGACGCTGTCTGTGAGTGCAATGCATTGAACGAAGGTTGTACAACTGTCGAATCAAAAAACGTCTCTGTGAGTGCAATGCATTGAACGAAGGTTGTACAACTGTCGAATCCAACGACGCTCTGTCTGAGTGCAATGTATTGAACGACGGTGGTAAAACTGTCGAATCCAACGACGCTCTCTGTGAGTGTAATGCATTGAACGACGTTTGTACAACCGTCGAATCCAACGACGCTCTCTGTGAGTGCTATGCATTGAACAACGGTTGTACAACTGTCGAATCCAACGACGCTCTCTGTGAGTGCAATGTATTGAACGACGGTTGTACAACTGTCGAATCCAACGACGCTCTCTGTGAGTGCTATGCATTGAACAACGGTTGTACAACCGTCGAATCCAACGACGCTCTCTGTGAGTGCAATGCATTGAACGACGGTTGTACAACTGTCGAATCCAACAATGCTCTCTGTGAGTGCTAAACAATTCCATTTGCTGATTATTGGTGGCAGTCTGAACGGATCATCATTACGGCGTTGCATTTTCCATAGAATTGCGTCGGCCGACAACCATTGGCCGCAGTCAGTTCCCGGGTTTATATACAGCTTGTAACATGAGTAAATTCCTACTGCATACATTAGTCGATGTGTTCAAAATTCAAACAACATTCCACATAAATTAATCTACATCTTATTGTACAAAACAAGTTAAATTTATTTGAAAATCTACTTACAAGACAGTTGTCACACACAGCTTTCATTAGCAT
>NW_022749759.1:0-729 GCF_011630105.1 Anneissia japonica
CAGGTAACGTATGTTACACTGCTTAAAAGCGACAATCAAAATTTCAAGTTTAGGACCATATTTTGTATAGAAGACTATTCTACATTTCCGAATAAACAATACAGTATTCATAACATTTTATACTAAGCAAATATTAGCTATTTCATTAAAGTTTTCCTGGCAATAATATATGTTTTTTCATGGCAAATATGATTAGGCCTATGTAACGTAAATTACGTGCATTTGGCGACACGGTTAAACTTTACCATAACCATACTACAAAATTTGGTAAAAATTGACAACCTTCCAACCAGCTACCAAACCGGTAACTATAAGCCCTGTGGTACACAGCATTTTTTGAATGGCAGATTTGCTAAAACGGTATTTTTTATCTGGCGACAGACGAATTTTGCATACTCATGACTATAAATATCGTCCTAACTCTGTTGTTAGTTATCAAAACTCCATGAAATTTGATACACTTTTATTATATATTATGGCCTTTTGAATTTTTACATATATCCTAACATACATTGACTCTCTATAGGAATGCTATCATTCATGGAAATTATTCCTATTGCATATATTTCTAATTTATTTAACGAGGAGATAAATAGAAAGTAGATATATCAGCCACTGCCCATGTTTTTATTAAATGATGTTTATTACATGCTATATCAACAAAAACATACGTTACCGTGTGTTTAACATATGTTACTTTTCACAACGTAGTATTCCTTTAAACTTAGG
>NW_022749760.1:0-5567 GCF_011630105.1 Anneissia japonica
GTACATTTTTCTGAAATTAAAATTCTTACAGATTTAGGATAGGTCTAGCCTCCTAGACCCTGCATTGTGTATAATCTTACAGGAGGGTTGCCAAAGTGCAAGCCAGCGAGTCAGCGATGCATGCAATTCATACGAGCCATGACAGTAATATATGCGGGACGTGTACCAACAGTGCAAGTCGCAAAATTCCACGCTAATAAACATTTGTAAAATTTATAAAACAAATACACAATAATGCATTAACTACTTTTAACATAAATTATTTTGATGGTAAAAAAAACAATTTCCAGCTATCGAGACGTGACTTCAAATAGGCCTGATGAACTCTTTATGTGGTATTCATTTTCACTCGTACTCTGCCCATTCACCCCATGCATGGAGGAGGACCCTATTTATTTTTCACAAAAATAAACATAACTAGCAAAGACAATTAAAAATCATGAAACAAAACACAATTAACATCTCAACGAGATTTGATTGACAGATAAACCGACTAATCAGCGAGCGTCATTTAGTCATGTGATCAAAAACTTTTTCGCTGACATTTTAATTTCCTTTACAGCTTGTTTAAACGCGAAACATACGTGAGCCTAGCCTAGACCTAGATGTCAATATGCTTGGATATAGATACCCAGATTTACGCGAGCAGTGTGCATCAGTGACTTGGCCTTTGCCAACAACAAGGTCCTCTTCTTTTGGGAGCGAAATACAGAGGCTTTTTCCACAATTTCCCCGCCATGTTCCATGAAATAGATTAACACTTTGAATATATGATTCATTTGCATACCGCCTTACCCTGAATTCTCTTTCTTAAAGAAGGTTCTTATAGCAAAGAAAATCTTCGCCAACTCGGTAAGTTTGGTTGCCATTGTCTAAGGTTTTAGTGACTTTGTGGGCGGGGCTTCGCGTCCTTGTCGACATGTCAATTGAAAGAGTAAACGTCATAATGCATGAAAGTCTAATAATTTATTAATTAATGGCTAACATCTTGTTCTCCACCATGTTTTTAAAAACAGTTAATTACACAGTATATTCAAATATAAATGCTCCACTTTGAACAAATGCCCCTCACCCCCGAATTAACGCCCCTCCTTCCCCCCACCAAAAAAATATCATTTTTTAATAACTATGGACAGATGAAAATGGAAGCAATATCATTTTCAAACATTGAATTAATTAACAATTGCCTTGTTTACACAGCAGGAGATCACCGTGATGATCGCGTTTATCCATTATATATTAAATGGATCAGTAACGCGATGATCTATAGAGTTACCTCCGCATAGCAGCATAGTCAACGGAGATCATTGGTATGATCTTCATGCAAATTAGTTGTTTGACCGGTGTGAGTCAACGGTGGAAGTCGCGGTTGATAAACTATTATTATTATATGAGAAATTATGTTTTTATCAATAGACCGAATCGGCGATTCCAGCTATTACTGGTCATGTGACATATAGTGGGTACTAAATGTAAACATCCACATCGTAAACCACAGTGCGCTCATTGAACACAGTATATTAAGAGAGATTATTATGTTTTTTGGACAGCGACCTAAAGTAAAGTAAGGCGGGCCTGTTTTCTTTTAAATAGTTATTTATAATTACTTGGTAATCTCCGTGCATTTTATTAATTAGGCTCTGGAATGCTGCTAGTGTACGGTAGGCTACAAGGCTGCACCTGTCTCTTATACATTGCAATATCTTCCTTACACAGAGACAATATAAACAAGATATTCTCAGCAAACAGGAACAAAGAGAGCATTGTTATAAATTTAAAATTGACCCATCAGTCTCTAACCATTGCAGGTTATGAATTCACCAGAAACAAAAACAAAACTGACATTTTTTTATATTTTTAGTGTTTATGATACATTTTATCATAAACATAAAACAACTAGCAATGAATTTTATAGACAGTGGATATCATTCATTCATTCAAAATTTAACGTCAATTCCGTTTCCAGTACAGTACAAAACAAATAATAATAAATAAAATAATTTAACTAAACTGTAAATTAACTGACTACACAGAGGCTTATCTTATGGTACTAATGGAATAGGTTCCGTCCTGTTGTCTACCAGTCTTTTGCCCCCATCATACTGTAGGCACTGTGCCACTTGGTCTGGTCATTTGCTAGGAGGCAATGAGCCTATAATATAGTGTGCAAAAGGCAGGGTGGCAAAAACCCTAAGCCTAAGGCCCTTTTTTCACTAGATCCCCTGATTTACCTAATTTTATGGTGACTATTCACTCCTCATTTATTGCATGTGTATAAATAGGCCTTCATAAAACATTTAATTACTCACTTGTTTTAATAATTAATTCATTATTAAACAAACAATGCTCGATCGCGGATGCGATGAAAATTGCAACCCCTAACAAAAAAGTTACCAGCAGTTTACCAACCAATCCGGTGATCTGATTGGTCAATATTAGGGCAGTCGCCACCACGCCAAATTCAGAAATTGGGGTTGTCGCGGAAGCTGTCACAATGCCGATTTAGCCAGTAAGGTTTGTGAGCATGCGCAGATGTCCGTTACGCTCTATTAGTTCGTAGTAGACTGCCCGCGTAGTCAAAACGAAAAATGCCTATTATCCTAACCAGTAACTACAAACATCCTATGATTTAATTTGGTTTAAAAATAAATGTAAAATAATACTCATGCAACATTTTTTTTTGTTTTGTTCATGCTGCGATAGCTTTTGCCATGAATAATATTCTTGACTAAAGCACCTCAGCTGGCGACGACTCACTGGTGCAATTATGCATGTCGTAACGGTACCGTACCTTTCCTTGAAAAACTTTCAGGCTTTATTCCCACTATACATTGGAGCCTTAACAAACCAAACTGATGAGTATTTAAACATTTTATTTTGGACACTCCTAAGTGATTTACTAAATTTATAACTTGCATTCCAACCAACATTTGTAAAATATGATGTAATTCTTACATCAAAAGCAGGACGAAGCTATATTCAATGCATTGTCGTCTCGCGATTGTCTAGTTCTGTAAAGCCATGATTTACGGTTATCTTACTATCTAACTTGCTAACAGTATTAATAATTTGTTTGAAATAAATATATTTTAAGGCAAAGTCTATAAATTCTAACAATAATTAACTGATTGATGGAAGGTGTATGACCTCGATGTTTTACGATAATCTGAGTACCTGTATTGAAAACAGGACTTGCTGTAGTCATACGTACAGTAGGCCTACAATTTGATGATGTAATCCACGTGTGTTCCTTAGATACATAACTCAATGAAAAAGACAATGAGATGTCCAGGACTTGGTAGACCTGAACACAAATTTCATTCAAAACATGAATATTTCAACCCGTCCTAGGGTCTATTCAGCATGTGTGACAAACAAAATATAAGTTGGCTATAATTACAATAATTATGATAAAAAGTAGTTACTAATTAGTTTATCTGTTATTTATTTCTATTCTTACTCCGCCCCTTAGTTTTTTGTCCTATCACCATGTTCATTGTATTCTATTAAAATGTCTACCAATCATATTATACTTTACTTTTTATCATAATTATTGCAATAGCCAAGTTACATTTTGTTTGTCACACATGCTGAAGAAGACCCAAGGACGGGTTGAAATATTCATGTTTTGAATAAAATTTGAGTTCAAAGTCTACCATAAGTCGTTGACATCTTATCATCTTTCCATTGAGTTTATGTATATATCATCAGTGTGATGACACCGTTGATAAAAATGTTTATGGTGATGATAGTGGCACCAATGGTGATGTACTTATTAATGATTATACAGCTTTAGATAATATTTTTCAAATTTTTCCCTTATTGCAACATAAATATTTAAGAAAGAGCTACCATTACAGGAACATTAATCAACCATGGCTATTATAGCATGACACATTTTGAGGTAGCAAACAATACATGTCAAGTCATCAGGTGATGCCACGCTTTGCTAAAATCAACAAGTTCCTGTATCGATCGAACAAACCATTATTGCATTGACTGTACAAGTTGTTAACAAGACCGAACGTGGTGATAATGTTTGTTATCAATTTCGTCAGACAATTTAGTGTCACTGAGAATGATTGCAATATCTTCCTTACACAGAAACTAAACAATATAAAACAAGATACTCCGAGCAAACAGAAACAAAGTGAGCATTGTTATAAATTTAAAATTTACCCATCAGTCTTTAACCATTGCGGTTTATGAATTCACCAGAAACAAAAACATAACTGACATTTTTTGTTATTTTTATTGTTTATGATACATTTTATAATAAACATACAACAACTCGCAATGAATTTTATAGACAGTGGATGTCATTCATTCATTCAAAATTTAATGTCAATTCCGTTTCCAGTACAGTACAAAACAAATAACAATAATAAATAAAATAATTTAACTAAACTACACAGAGGCTTATATTATGTTACTAATGGAATAGGTTCCGGCCTGCTGTCAACTGGTCTTTTGCCACTATCATAGACACTGTGCCACTTGGTCTGGTCATTTGCTAGGAGGCAACGAGCCTATATAGTGTGCAAAAGGCTAGGTGGCAAAAAACGCTGTAATGAAGAGTGAGGCTCCACTGCTGATACAATGAAGAATTAAGCAAATTTGAAGTACCGGTAAATATTTCAGTCCTATTGGTTATAAAAGAATCAGTGCTACTGTTTGTAAATACAGTATTGATTATGCACAGTCAATCTGTGTTCCATGCATACTTAAATATTATAGACTATGGAAGCTATGCCGAAAAATCTCAAATTTTGCGCATTTCACGCGCATTTCTTGTTGAAGTAGGCCAATATAATTCTTCTAAAAATTGAACATTTTAGAGAATTTTGATCAATTCTGATGCAATTAAAATTAAAAACACAAAAACTTTTTGCACGCTTCGTGCACATTTTTAAGGGCTTTTTAGGGTTATCCTTTTAAGTTATTTAAACACATAATAGACCCAAGGTCAGGAAAGAAAAATTTAGGGTAGATCGTTTTAATCTAAAAGAAGGGCCTCAATGTGTATTGAATTATGTTTGTAATAAATAAAATCATGATGAAAAAATGCTTATATTTAGTTTCAAACACACTTGTGTGGCCTACAGTATCTTATCAATAAGATAAGCCCTATGTCATATTCAGTGTTTTCTATATGAGGAGGGGGATGATGTGGGTATGATAAATTACTAACCGAGAAAATTATTACCTTTGTCCCCCCTGAACCAAGACCCTGTTATGCTCCTGTTACGCGCCTGACCGCTACTGCAGGTGTTGTTATATTTTATACATTAATCCTTAGATGGGCACCGCTACTGCACTTCAGGTGTTGTTATATTTTACAGGGGCGGATCCAGAGATGTCCAAAAGGGGGGAGGCCCCGAAAAGGGGGGAGGCCCCGAAAAGGGGGGAGGGGGAAACATTTGGCCCATCGAGACAACACTGAACTAGGGGGTACGGAAATTTTTGTGTTCTAGACACCTGAAAATAACATTTGAGGCGTTCTGGGCTATCATTTTTTCCTTTTTCTTTCTTTTTTTCTTTTTTTTTCTCTTTTTTTTACCTCTGAA
>NW_022749760.1:5613-5842 GCF_011630105.1 Anneissia japonica
GGCCTGCCCCCCCCACCCACAAATTCGTCCCTGTTTTATACGTTAATCTTAGATGGGTACCACTGCTGCAGTTATATTTCACATATTAAATCCTTAGATGAGCACCGCTACTGCATTATGGGCACCACTACTGCAGGTGTTATTATATTTTATATATTGATCCTTAAATTTATTATTTATTTATTTATTCTTTCTTTATACTGTAGGCACTTTCAGTACTATTACATTG
>NW_022749760.1:6412-11214 GCF_011630105.1 Anneissia japonica
TTAGTACTAGAAAATATTAAACCTAATTTATTACTTACATTACAGACGACATTATCATTTTCAAGTATACCCTGTAATCCTAAAACATATTGGAATGCCTCACAGTTTTTAACATGATCAAATATAACACTATCAGATCGTGAAAAATGTTCTACTACTGCAGGTGTTGTTATATTTTATATAAGTATTAAATCCTTAGATGGGCACCGCTACTGCATTATGGGCACCACTACTGCAGGTGTTGTTATATTTTACATGTTAATCAGAGATGGGTACCACTATTGCATTATGGGCACCACTACTGCAGGTGTTGTTATATTTTACATGTTAATCATAGATGGGTACCACTATTGCATTATGGGCACCGCTGCTGCAGATGTTGTTATACTGTATTTTATATAGGTAATAAATCCTTAGATGGGCACCGCTACTGAATTATAGGCATCACTACTGCAGGTGTTGTTATACTTTATACATTAATCATTAGATGGGCCCCGCTACTGCATTATGGGCACCGCTAAAAGTGGCGGGATGGAAATCCCAATATTTGCTGATATTTTCAGTCAGAATAATTTCTAAGATTTTAAATACTGTAAGGATTATTTTATAGTTAGCAATCAATAGTACAAATTGAGGTAAAAAAATGTTTTAAACACATTTTTTAATTATTAATATTGAACTTGAAGCAATATTATTGATCAAATTCTGTCCCGCCACCAGTTGAAACCAATTTAATTTTTTTTTGCTTTACTATGATCTGATTTTCATCACATATTGCTATTATATGATTTTAAATGTGTAATTTATGATTCAGCTTTTAAAAATAATTTTGTCAAATTAAAATTAATTTTAAACCCATTTTAATATTTTCCATCCCGCCACTTATTAGAATTCTGTCCCACCACCCTTATGAAGTATAATTTATAAGGTGTAATTTATGATTTCGGCTTAAAAAATTATAAACCAAAATAATTATTTAATTCTGTCCCGCCACCATTTGGAATTCCATCCTGCCACCATAAGAACATTGAAAGCTACATTATACCTTAAATAATGAAAACTATTGATGTGATTCCACAACTGCTGTTGTGATGCCATCATTATAGAGCCCTTCAGTACTATATAGTATATTACCCCTTAAAATACAAGCTTATTGTACATAATGCTCAAAGTATATCTATAATGATGATAGACCTATACATATTTCTCCAAACCTTTCATGTCTCCTTCTTAAAATGTTCCATACACCTATGGCATGAATATAGGCACCAGCAATGTTAATATTCTTTTAAATTTTACAGATAAACTTTAATTGTTTTAAGGAAAGCATAAATGTCCAATTTTTCGTCCTGCCACTGAAGTGGTGGGGGGGGGAAGGGGGTTTGAACACACCCACCTACCTTTTCAGGCCATGTGAACTAATTTTTTAAATTTTTTTGTTACAATGGGAAAATTAGAAGTCAGGAAAGCTCATTTCCCACAATCCAGAGGTGACGGAACTAGAAGGTGCTGTGTTATGGAGAGTAATGTGTGACCGGAAATGGTCTGCAGTCAGTTGGTTGTTACCATGCACCAGTGATGATGGAGTATATAGTATAGCAATATGAAACTATAATAATATTAGGCCTAATGAATGAATAAAGTTCAGTTTGTCAGGTAGTGAAATGATTATTTCACATTTTAAGTGCTCCCTAAATTCATAAGTGTAAGCTAAATTACGGTGATTAATTCAATTAGCGAAGATATGGAGACAATTATTTCGAATCCCTCTTTCCAAGAGGGGATGCAATGCTTTGTGAAAATGATTACGCCGCGGTACTCATTTTCACAAAGAAATACACACAACTGGTTAGCTAACAATTATGTCAATGTTACATGAACACCTGGGAAGGAAGGTGCAATCACATTGTTACCTAGCAAACGTCTGTACTGTATGGGGGAGGGGCTGCTGATGTACTGTGTAGCAGGGGACGATGAGGCATAAGACTAGGCCTTTGGCCTAACTAAGACAGTGGAATTATATGTGATAGAGAGTACACTTTTGGAAGAAATAAATTAAAATAAGAAAAAAAAATAACTAAGAATAATTCATTTGCAGAGGTACAGTACCTTGTTTAAGTATTATACAATGCTAACAATGCAGCTCTTGTAGCCCTGGCTTTTGCAAGGCATCCATGTGCAAAGCAGTGGTGTTTGTTTATCCATGAAAAAAGCAGTAAGCACGCCACTGGGAAAGTTTGCCTTACCTGGAAAAGGTGACGTATCTAGCTTATGACGTATGCATGCTAACTAATGTGAGTGTGACGTCACCAAAAAATGAATATTTTCTATTCTAACCAAAATATTAATATTTATGGGCGTAAATTCCCTTAATACGAATGAAGGGTTGCACAATCTCCTTGCCATACAAATTACAGCTCCCACTGACGTCTCAGTCGAGAAATATGGGTAGTTGAAGTTTTTCTCGCAAATCTGACTACAAAACCATATCCAAATTTCACGTTCCACTTTTGAGACTGAGTTGTGCTTGGCACTCGCCGCTGAGGGCGGCGTTCCAAGAACCCTGCGTCTAGGAATCAAAATTTTCCCCGCAGGAGGACCCTCGACCGTCCTTCCTTTTTGGGGTTCATCGATTCATGGAAAAAGAATATGTATGCAAACTACTAAATTTTTTTTCTGTGTATACCGGTACACACATAATACCGGTGGGTCTATTTACTGTAATAAGAATAAGAAAAACTTACCTGACCATTGCAAAAAGGGATACCTTAAATTTTGAAGAACTTAAAAGTCATTAAAAGAAACACATTTCTCGCCATCTAGGAATCAAAATATTTCCGGGGAAGACCCCCGACACCCTGTTCTATTTGGGGTTCACCGATTGATAGAAAAAAAATATGTATGCTACGACTCAATTTGTTTAATGTACTGTATATACACACAGAATAGGCCTACTAGTTTACTGTAATAAGAATGAGAAAGTTTACCTAATCATTTTCAAGAGCGGGAAAACTTTAAAAGTCATTAAAAGACACCTCAGAAGTCGGGAAAGCTCATTTCCAGCTATCTAGGGATCAACATTTTCCCGCGGGAGGGCCCCCCGGACCCCCTTTCTCTTTGGGGCTTGTCGATTCATGGAAAAAAAAGAATATGTATGTACGTATACACACTTAAATATGCCTATATTTACTGTAGTAAGAATGAGAAAGTTTACCTGACCTTGAATTTTGAAGAGCTTACAAACAATTTATTAAAAGACACCTCAGAAGTCGTGAAAGCTCATTTCCCGCCATTTGAGAATCAACATTTTCCCAGACCCACCCTTTCTTTTTGGGGTTTTTGTTGAAAAAATGTGACCCCCCTCCCAACAAATGTGAACCCAGATCCGCCCTTGCATTCTTATAATGACGAACATTGCAGTTAGGCATGTAACAAAATAAGGTTCACACAACGTTGTAAGAATCGTATCTCACCTGCATGTTTAATCAAGTTCGATAATAATTGATCTTATTGTTTTTAGACTTATTATGATAAATTAATAAATTAATAATAAATGTATAGAATACTAATTTAGTATGGGGTTATTCTATACTTTTGAGGATTACCATAACCCCAACTTGTGAACTATTATCTGTACAGACTCCCTAATAACAGGTCCGTTGTATTTTATGAAAGAAAAAGTACAGTAATTTTATTGTTTATACAATTTATAATTATTATAATAACTATAAATATTTTTTTTTGTATATATTTATATACAGTATTTGCGTGACGTCATCTACGCACAATTTTGCATTTTTACATTATCGATCATATCAGCCTAACCAATTGCCATTTCGAAATCGTATTAAGGGAGCATCAAATTAAATGTAATTTACCCTAATTTTACGCGTGCTCGAAATCACATTTAGATTAAATTAGAGCACGTTTCAGGCCATTTTGGGCATTTGAAAATTTTTTGAAATTTACCACTACGCGTGCGCATTTTTACGCGCGCAGCACGTATGGAAGCTAGAAATTAATTTTTTGTCACATTTTGGGTTCCTGACATTGTTTTGACAGGTTTCCAATCTTTTCAATCACTTTATGGCCACTAACAATGCCTTACGCACGCATCAAACATAGTGACCTTTGAGCGCATTTGTGCCGATATACAGTGAAATTTTGCTAAAATCAGGCCTAGTTTTAAACAGTTTCACTGTACAGCTCTTTAGGATGAAAGGTGACCCCTATTTTTATTACATATTCTGAAAGCACATGAGTTGTAAATATGATTTTATAGGTCATAATGGCTGATCGGACATTATGACGTCATCATATTGCCTGGCCATCTGAATTCAACAAACTGAATATTATCGATGAACTCATTTTAGCAAATGCGCATTTGAGCGTATCTCGCTTATTCTTGATCGCTTATTCTTGATCGATTGTCTTCCAACGTTGAGTATGTTGTAGCTGAGGCACTTCTCTTTCATATATGTGGCATTTTTTTACATTTTGATGATGTCATCATGGTCAAAATATAGGGTTTTGCTTACCCCCTCATCTTTCTTTCGTCCAGCCTTTGATGACCCCATAATCAGCTTAATCAGTTGTGATTTCTGAATCATATTTAGTGGGTATAAACTTCAGGTCATGGTTAAATGTTATGTACATTATATTTTTGTGCGCGCGTAATAACGCTAGCATTCGCGTGCGTCAAAATTAATATATGCTTTAATATATCATGTCTTTTATTAAATCAGTTATCTTAGGATGAAAGGTGACCCCTAAATTTTATTACATATTCTGAAAGCACATGA
>NW_022749760.1:11361-15405 GCF_011630105.1 Anneissia japonica
AGCTAACATTGTCTATTTAACATCACAATAATTCATTATTAGACCTATAGTTGTTTTTTGAATTGTACCCTACAAATCTCAGCCGATACCTCGCACAACTCGAGTAACGTCTCGTATCTATTGTTGTGACGTCATGGCTGGCTGGCTCACACTTGCGATGTCTCGCACATTGTGATCAAATAACACGCTGGCTCGCACTTTGTCAACACTCTTTGGCAGTCAACTCGCCCCTAGAAAACCCGCCCTTGGAAACTTGCCCCATAAAAAAATGTACACTTCTTAGACCATGCAGTCTTCAAAATAAAAATTGTAACCTTTGGTAATCAACTACATTTTCCACATACATAGAAATTTTTGAAACTTTATTAAAAAAAACCTAAACCATTATTCACCACTATAGACACTTTTTGACAAAAATGAAAAATTACGACTTTGTTACCCAATGAGAAGTGTTCTAGACAATGGGTCGTATCTCACATTATTTGTTATATTTTTATTATTCATTATTTTCACTTGACTCGAATAAATAATTTTGTTCGACGAAGAACATTTATATGCAGTTGTACTTCGCAGCACTTCACTTGCAATTTGCAATTTTTAGTATATATTTTATTATGAGCAGGAAATCAAGTTGCCTCTCCCCAGTACCGCCTGATTACAGTATATATCGACGGGAAACTTACCAATAGACACACATTTCCTTGAAGAACATGTTTTCATGTTTGGTTCAGATTTTGCTGGCAGATATGCAACTGCTGTTGCAGTATAACCAAGCCCTAGCGCAACGCAGAGCTCCACACCACTTGGGCTGTAAACCTGTCAAACCATGTGTGCAACAAATTGTCCAAAAAAAAGTCAATGTCGGACTACTATTGTATTGTAGATTAAAGTTAATCATGATGACATAATGAATTATAATAACAAAAGGATCATCAAGCCTATGATTAAGTAGATATAAACAAGAGGGTCATAATTTATTAGACTAAACAGCAAGGGAATAAAGTATGTATTATTGTCGTCAACGGTCTATTGTTAAACGTGTCATCAGTGTTAGTTAACGAGTTACGCCTTTTGGCAGCACACCGAAACACCCGAAAGTCTATAAAATTAAATTAGTGTTTTATTAAATATTTAACTTATTTCTGTCGGTCGGTATATATATTCCTGAGCAAAAAGTCATTATCTATCCTCGGCCGTTATTTATTTGTAAAATACAATCATGTATACACTCGGGCATTAAAAAACATTGTCAGGCGGTATCGGGCGGTGTTTAATAGGACCTTCCATAACTATTAAACAGAATCCCACTTAAAGGCTGATGACTTTGAGCACATACAGTATTATAGTTTACCAATAGTCTAAACTAAATACAATAATAAGTAACTACTGTAACTAATATCTTTAATGTTTTAAGAAATTGGAGAATAAATATATTCAACTGACTACCTAACTGATGCAAGCTATCATTTGTCAAATGTGAGTTTAATTATTCACACTCATGTGTCGCTAGTACAGCAGGGCCGGCGGAACGTTTTTCAAAGTTGTGGGGCCCCACATAAGCATTTTCATCGTGGTTTTATTTATTACAATCATAGGCCTATTCTTTCACCATCATTACACATGAAAAGGTAAAACGATCTATCTTAAATTTTCTTTCTCAAGTTTGGGACTATTATGTATTTAAATAACTTAGAAGGTAAAGGAGGGCAAGCACAAGCTTTAACCTCAACAAATGCGCACGAAGCTGGCGAAAAAGTTTTGTTTTTAATTCTAATTTCGTCGGAATTGATCCAAACTCCCTAAATGTGCATTTTTAGAGGAAATTGGCCTACCTCAACAAGAAATACTCTTATGTTATATATGGCCACACTCGTTTTTTTAAACTGAATATAAGTATTTTCCTTATGGCTTTATTACAAACATAATCTTTCAACATCATTACACATTGAGGCCCTTCTTTTAGGTAAAATGATCTATTTTAAATTTTCTTTCTTGAGTTTGGGACAATGTGTTATAACTTCGAAGGTAAAGGAGAACAAGCACAAGCTACAACATTAAAAAATGCGCGCGAAGTGCGCGAAAAATTTTTGTTTTTTTTAAATTCTAATTTCGTCGGAATTGATCAAAACTCCCTGAAATGTGCAATTTTTAGAAATTGGCCTACCTCAACAAAATATGCGATTTAAAATTTGAGGTTTTCAGGCACTTTCCTGGGTGAAAAGTGCATTCAATGGGGAAAGATTTTCCACAGATGGATATTTTCCCCTTGTCCCCCAGTGGTTACGACACTGCGGAGAATATCTGGTGGCTTAGATCAAATGCGCTATGGACACTTTTTGAAGTGGAGAAGGGGTTGCAGGCCGGGGTATTGTGATATCTGTTCATTATATCTTCCTTTTTATTCTTGTCTTTATTTTTCTCTTCTCTTTTTATTTTCCTTTTCCTTTCTTTTTCTTTCCCCTTCTTTCTCTTTCCCTCCCTCTCCCCTCTTTCTTTTCTCATCTTACAGCTTTCCCGACTTCGGTGGTGTCTTTTAATGACTTTTAAATTCTTCAAAATTCAAGGTCCACACCCCCCCCCCCCCCCCTCCAAAACCCCCCTTGGAAATGATTCAATTAATCAATGAACTCCAAAGATAAAGGGGGTCTGGTTCCCCCGGAAAAATTTTGATTTTTAGATGGCGGGGGATGAGCTTTCCTGACTTCTGAAATGTCTTTTAAATTTCTTCAAAATTCGAGTAGTTGCTCATGCATATTCTTTTTTCCATGAATCGATAAATCCCAAAAAGAAAGGGTGGTCCGGAAAATTTTGATTCCTAGATAGCGGGAATTGAGCTTTCCCGACTTTTGAAATGTGTTTTAATGAATTTTTTATGTTCTTCAAAATTCTAATTTTCTAATAGCAACAAAAAAAAAAAAAAAAAAAAAAAAAAAAAATTGAAAAATCTGCTCACGGGTCCTGAAAAGGTAGGTCTAGAATTCTTTTCTTTTCCCCTTTTTTGTTGCCCAAGGGAGGGGTCAGGACCCATGACCCCCTCCCCCAGATCCGCCAATGTGAATTGCGAGAAAATGTAACTCGGTCGGGTACTGTATAAACATTCTCTTTCCCATCCTTCTCCTCCTTCTTCCCTCCTTTCTTTGCATTTCCGATCATACAAAAATTTCCAGACATTATATATTTTTCGCCAAAAAGTGGGGGGCCCGGGCCTCCCCGGCCTCCCCGCTTCCGCCGGCCATGCACAGTACCTGCCAGTGGTATTAACTTGAGCTTTTAGGCTCGAGCTGGAGGAAGGGGCTAAGAGGGGATTCCCCCTCCCAAATGAGATTTTTTTTAAAAGAATATCAACGTCTGGATGGCCGAAAATGGCACTCTCAGACTGACAGACATGTGTTGGCTTGGTGTGGGCCTATTTTTATGTTTTATGGTCTGACTGCCCGACGAGCTCTGTCCGGCGAGGGCTTGACCTGTCCGGTTGGGGGGCTTAAGTCCCCCTGCACCCCGCTGGCGCCGCCACTGCTACCTGCTAAGCTACTGTATATATTAGAAGAACCCCCTCTAATGGCCAAAGTCAAAGTACTTTGCACCATTTATAACCCGGGGGCTTGTATACTGTGGAGTGTACGAAGTGATACAAGGTAGCAGTGAGGGATTTGTTTGGTATGGGAAATCAAACAAGGTGAAACAGGGTGAACATGATATAGACTAGAAGGGTCTAGCTAACACAAAGGTGGTCAGAGTCAGGCCGGTAGAAATAAAATATTTTCTGTTTGAGAAATTACTGTGTCATTTGGCAAATTATTGTCACCCTGCGAATGATAGGCTGAAAATCTAGGTTGAATTAAATTCCGTTTTTTAATCACCCATGCTACTAATGTAGAAAACCGTGAATTTTATTTAATAATATTACCCATGATTAGCTACTTTAAGCCAACGTCATGATTTGTACATGACTATGTTTTGAAAGTCTACACCGTTTACTGTTTTTCTTTACTCTGTATATAATATATTCTATATAATAATTGTATATTCTTTTATATATATATA
>NW_022749760.1:16054-19071 GCF_011630105.1 Anneissia japonica
CATATATATACATATACATATATATATGTGTATATATATGAGTTGCTCTATTGCCTACACTAATTCAGGTGTGGCCAATCTGAATTAACAGTCTATTCAACTGACATTAATCTGGCAACTTTACGATGAATAAACAGTCCGTTTCTGTTCCCCATGATGAACAAACGCGCATCTCCGCCATTATTCTCCAACAGTAATGAAATGGTTGCAAAAGTTATTTTGAATCTTGAATCTTGGCTATGATTATATTATGAAAAAGAAATACATCAAACAACAACAACAACATCAACAACAATTCAAAAGTTATTCTTGTTTCCATTTTAATATTTTCATATAACTAGTAGTAAAATTCAGACAAATTTAATTACAAGTAATAAGTAGTAAGTAGGTAACTGAGTATTACAAATATTTTTATTATACGTTTATTATTAACTTTAATTGATTTAGGCTACTTTCCATAGTTAATGGTAATCGCAATCACTGCTGTGTTCTGTTCCGTTCTCTTTAGCACTTGTTTTTTTTTTTTTTTTTTTTTTTTTTTTTTTTTTTATTTAAAAAAAAATTTTTTTGGTTTTTATTTTGTATTTTTTTTGTTTTTTTTTTTGTTTTTTACAGTGTGCTTTAGAAATAAGATTATGTACGGTACATTCTTTCATTAAATTTCGATTTCATATTTTTATCTCATTCCTTTATATGTTGTTTTACATATTTTAATTAATCTAACATTTTACTAATAACTGATAATATAATAATATTAATGTGAACTTCTTAATGTGAACTTCTTGGTCCTTCTTTTCTTAATGGGGTACTCCCGGCTGCATCAGGCTGCTGTTTGTTTGCGCATTATGGTTTACATTACAAGATGGATGAACAAGTTCGTTTGGCATTCGTTATTTTCAACAGTTTCTGAAAAAATAAACAGAGTATAAATTATTATTATTATTATTATTATTATTATTATTATTATTATTATTATTATTATTATAAATTATTTATCACTAGGCAACAAAAAACGAGGAACCACTACCCTGTGGCAAGATAATACATCCCGTCGACATACTAATTACTGTCAACAAACATCAATAGCCATTATTTATGGTAGGCCTATAATAAAACAAATTGCATATTTCTACAATTATCCCAATAATGATAATAATAATAATAATAATAATAACTTTAAATGTAAATGCATTTTATAATGATCATTTCAACTTCCCGATGCAGAGTTTTTGCCACTAAAAAGTAGCCTACGAATGTCAATCATCATGCTTTTTTTTATTTTGCGTCATTTGTACCTAATGAAGAATTCTTGCTACTTTGAACACAATGGGTAAAGGTGTTAATTCTCCCAATTCGCATAAGTAATAAACAAAAGGGACATAATTTATTAGAATAAACAGCAGAGGAAATAAAGTCGACCTTATTGTCGTCTATTGGATAAAGACGATCTTATTGTCGTCAACGGTCTATTGTTAAATGCGTCATCAGTGTTAGTTAACGAGTTACGTCTTTTGAGAAGGAGATCACTCAGCAAAGCTACGCGCATGCAGCGCTATGCAAATGAACCAAGATCAAAGTTGCCGCAGCGCGTAAAGAACGTTTGCACGATGCCTTTGAAGTCCCATGTGTTCCCCGCCATCAAATTTTCAACAGGCATAGTTAACCAAAAAATTGAACATGACGAATTGGAGAGCACCTTCTTTTTTCAATGCGCACTACATCAATCACTATGGCTGCGCAATCTTTTTAATTATAAAAATTTTATATTTATCTCTCATAAAATATCAAACATATTAATATTTTCCACCAAGAAAAGTTTCGAATTTAATGGAACATTTACATGACCTATAAAATTATAGTATATTTCAACTTCAATTTTCATAAATTGGCCAAAATTCGCCAATTCTAATTTTAACAGATATTAATTAATAAATAATTAAGGATTATAATAAACTAAGACATTTTAGGGTTAACGAGGGTTAACTTCGAAAAATGAATCCAAAATCTGAGCATTTAGCAGTTCTACGCTGACTTATCTTTATAGTCGAACCAGTCAATCTTTAGACAAAATTATAATGAACACAGAAGTAATTTTAACATAAATATTTTACGGAATCCGTTCCTGAAATATACAAATGATAACATACCAAAAGCCTGACAAAATCTAATCAGGGGAACATTGTTCATTATAAAGATATTTAATGGGTTAAAATCAAACGTTTTGTTGCTCAGCTGGAAGCGTATAAATGCATGTCGTTGCCAAGTTGTTGCTAACGAAAAAATGTGAATTACAGGGTAATACGCCCGCGCGTGATCCAAAAGCGGGGAACACATAGGTTTGTCGCGTCAAAGGGATCTGTTGCCGAGTGATCTCCTTCTCAATAATACCTCCATGCTGTAATGTATCTATTAACAGGAAATACCATGGTGTACTGTACTGTATACATTGAATAGGCAATTATACATGACAGTATTATCAACACCCCCACTTACTCTCATGATGTGAGACCATTAAATCATTAATCATTTTCCACATCATCGTTTCTATAAAATTAGGCTGTAGACACGCGCTCCCGCTGGGAGCCTATTTTTATATTAACTAGGCCTACATTAAAGAGACCACACACTTTACAGCATAATTGGATTTCAAACCATCAAGTAGAAAAATTGTGTCCTACTTGTCAATTGACATGTAGGACACAATTTTTAAATTACACTTTAAACAACTTCTGAACAACTGTAAGTCTTACCACAAATTCCATAGTAAGACTAAAGGATAGTAATGGTGGATCCAGGAATTTGAAATAGAGGGGGCCCAGAGAAAGAATTTCACAGATGGAGGGTCTTGCATACCTACTATAGCCCCACACCGTAGATGGGGCTGAGGTAAGGAAATTTATGATTATGGCACCTCTAGAGGAGGAAATCACACTACTAAAACTCAAACTTTTAGTAGAGAATTTTCTTTTTTTCTCAATTTTTTTTTTTTTTTTTGAAATTTTTGAAAAATTTAGGGG
>NW_022749760.1:22919-33998 GCF_011630105.1 Anneissia japonica
TTATTCTGCCTAAGCTGGCCTTGATATGATGTTATGCCTACTTAGCCTTTTAGATGATCATGCCCAAATGTTATTCTAATTTTCCATTTTTAGGTAGCAGTATGACTTAGGCCTATATTTTTCGAGTTACACCTGATGTTACTACTTTCATCCCTCAATATCTCTAAGCATAGTGTTATATGAAGGTTAAACATAGTAACTGCATCATAACAACAAATTATAATGGCAACTGGTACATAGTAAACAAGACAAACGTTTCATTTATTTATTTAATTTTTTGTATAGTCTTCTTGTATCTACAGTCCCTATGCTGACTTAATTTATGTTCTTTTTTTGTGCATGTTAGGATTGTATGTTATTGTCATTTTCTTTTTATGTACCTATTATGCTCATCTATGTTTGGATTCTTTTTCTATTTGCAGCACGCTTTACATTATTGTCACAGTAAATCATTGAATATAGCTTGCTATCAATTAATTATGTCCCAATGTCTAGTTGTGGGAATGAACAAACAATATTTAACATTATTTTGGTAGTTAATTCCAGTATATTCACAAATAACTTTAGAAGGATGTTTACTTGAAATAGTCAAATTTTCAAAATGCTCAAAACCGTGCCTACTGTATTTTTGTATCCAGTTATAGCTCCTTAGGATAAACAGTGACCCCCAATTTCTATTACATGAGTTGTAGATATGACTTTATAGATCATTATGGCTGATTGGACATTGTGATGTCATCATATTGCCATCTAAATTCAAAATTTATGACGTCATTATTTTTATATCGAACGTATCTCGCTTTTTCTTGATCGATCATCCCCAGCTGTAAGTATGTTATAGCTGAGACAATTTCCTTTCACAAAGTGTCATTCATTTTTCACTTTGATGATGACATTATGGTCAAATGAGTGTTTTTCTGACCCCTCCCCCAACTCTTTCTTTCTTCAAATCTTTGACCACCCTAAAAGAGGCGGCAGACCGAGTTTCAACACTAACATGGTCAATTTCGTATGCCATTACTGGCCAACATGCATTTTTAAATGACAATTTACACAAGTATTATAGTTTATAATCACATCATCATGGTCAAAATGAATGTTTTTTATGACCCCCCCCCCCTCACTCACCTTTCTTCCTTCAAATCTTTGTCAAATTTTATGATTGATAATGACGCCCTCAACAACAGGCGTTTTTCAATGAGTGTTGACACATGTATATCTCATATCAGGAGTCAACTTTCTGTACCATTACCGTGCGCAAGTGCGTAATGGCGTGAGCGTATTTTTTAAAAAACTAAACTAGAGCATGTTATAGGCCATAATTTGAGCATTTATATATTTTTTAATCCACGCCGCGCACACTTCCTGAGGATCAAAGTTCAAATGTGCGGCGGATCACCGTACTCGTTCAAAGTGACGAGTTCAAATCTAGTTTAATCAATTAGTGATTTTGAGCATTTTTCAAATTTTGATACATGCGTATGCGTGCGTTATGATGCACGCGCATGAAATTAAGATATATGACATTCAATCTTGACCTGAAGTTTATGTCCACTGAGTATGATTTTGAAATGACAATTGGTTAGGATGATATGATCGATAATGTAACAAGTAACGAAAAATGCAAAATTGCGCGTAGATGACGTCACGCATGACTGAGCACATTGAAAAGCTTATTGTCACTATTCTAGCAAAGCCAAACGTTCGTTGAAACTCTCATGTTCGTAGCTTTTGGCAATTTTGAGATATCGTGTTAACAAAAATCGCCAGAAAGAAAGAATTAAAAAAAAAAGATAATCTCTGACAATAATGAGGTGATCCGGTGGGGAAGTGGATCACCAATTATATTATCATATACACGGGTAATACGGTCTTACCTTCTACATAGTTGTTTAGTGTGGAAGAGGTTGCCAGAGCCTGGATATTTTTAGCCACAACTCTACTATGCCGTTCGGCCTTATACGCCATCTTGATTTTGTCGATGTTTGCACAGTCACCCACAGCAAAGATATTGTCATGACCCTCGACCTGAAGTGTGGGACGAACCTTCAAGCTACCACTCTCATCCATACAATCACCTATATACAATGCAATGCATAACATTACCAGCTAGTTAATTTGTAATAGTTACTGCTAACCAAGACTTTTGCTTGTACAGGGCAGATTGTGGCGACAGGAACAAATTGAACCTACAATTTGGGAGTTTTGTACCCTTTAGGTACTAAACCAGAAGTGAGGTAGTGCCATAACCATCTTTGCCCTTAATGGACCAGCGTCAAAGAAAAAATACTTTAGATTCATTTCTGAATTCACCACTCAAAAAAAACCAAGCAAAAAACATTTCAAATTTGAAACAGCACGTAATACAAAACTTAACACAAAATTTTGCTTCATACATATATATGTTGAAGATATGTAGGCCAGGATGAAATGGCCGACCTATGACATGACATGCTATAGAAGGATGGTTTCTGCGTTCAATTTTGTCATACTCAGCAGGCAGGTTTTGCTTACAAATTTAAAAACTTGCTAAAATGTATCACTAGTTCTTATGAATCCCGATGATGTCAAAACAGTTTCCAAATAAAAAAGCAAAAATATTTCTCAACCCCAATATCCCAATCCCACCCACAGACATTTATGTGATGTCTCTTTCTTTTTCAGAATCAATGGGTTAAAAAAAAACTACTTTTCATTAAATCAGAATTAAATTTCATCACTTACCCAATGCTTTGGAGTAGACATCTGAGTTCACCTTCAATCCTATGCAGACAATAACTAAATCAGCTTCAATTTCTGATCCTTTGTCAGTTTTCACAACACACTTTGCCGATTCATCCACTGGGAGTTCACCGAGATTTGTCACTTTTTCTCCTACTCAGAACAAAAATAAAAACACAGACTGTTTCATGTTACATTCAGGCGTGGAAGAATAACAGAATTTGACAGGTTTATGTATAGATTAGCAGGTGGATATGCAAATGAAATAATATTTGTGACAATTCAAGCACCAGTAGAATTTGAGTTCCTTTTATTTCTTTAACGTGTCTGAAGTCATGATTTTGATATATATAATGTGCCAGAGACTTTTTTTCATAGAACTGAAATAAAGGAACTTCACTGATGAGCTATGCTTGAAGTGTAACATTGCAACATTAAAGCCAGGCTCAGGAGGAAAAGAAATTGCTGATATGTTGTAGAACTGATTCATATAAGATTCAAAAAGCATATTTGACGAAAACCTTGGAAGCGGTTAATGAGATACAGTTTTTTAAATATTTAAAAACTAGGGGTGGGGGGGGGGAGGGTGGATAAAAGGTTGGTTACTCCCCTTCTTCCCCCAGTTTTCAAATATTCAAAAATCTGTATCTCATTAACCGCTTCCAAGTTTTTTTTGACAAATTTGCTTTTTGTGTTTTAGAAAAATCAGTTTTATAACATCTAAAACAAAAATTTTCCTTCGGAGCCTTGCATAAATGAGCATGTGCATTAACGACCATGTTAGGAAGTATCAAAGAAGAGTCCCTTTAAATAAAAAAGAAATAGTCCAACTTTTAACTTTTTAAATTTTAACATATAAAAATAATTATATTTCTATTTTTATAATCATTTTTTAATATTAACTATTATTATGGTACTTGCCTAAAACCATCTTGACTCCCAAAGCCTGGAGCTGATTATGTACTTTGTCTCTGAATGATTGGCCCATCAATGGACTGATCAACACCTCACTAGAATGTACCATGGTGACCTCTTTCTTTGGGTAATCCACAACAATCTCACCTGCCAACTCTGTCCCTGATGCACCGCCACCAATCACAGTAATTTTTTGTGCACTTTTGATCTGAAAGGAGGATAATTGAAGAAATGACCAAAGTTTCTTCATTACTTTAAAGCTTTGAATATAAATAACAGAAATGACAATAATAATATAATTGTTGTTGAAAGGAAAAATAAATGTACTATAATTCCATTTTAATCTAGGACCTGACTATAATATTCTTTTTTTATTTGGAAGAGAATATCTCAACTGTTTATATAGGATAATTTGAACCCAAGGAACAACTTGGGATGTGTGCCAAAATCTCTACCCAGGTTGTAAAGCCAGAACCACCCCCTTACAAAAATGGCCACGTCCCCTTTTCACAGAAAGTGCAACTTCAAACTGAAGGCTAATCAGAAACTGATTTAATGAGTAAGAAGAAAACTATTAATAAAGATGATTATGATGATGATGAAGATGACAAAAATAATAAAAAATAATAGTAACAATAATCATGGTGCAAGAATATATAAGTCAAGGTAGGCTATTGCTCTTAGAATTTGGAACTGTTGCCCTTCATCCCTTCTATTTACCAAAGGAATTTTCACAAGTACTAGTCACAGTCATTTATATACACCCAAAAGCAGATTTCAAAGAACCTTGTACTAAGTCGCTGATATAGATAGTCATCTAAGGTGTAAATCTCCAGACTCAATCAAATTACTACTAGGTGACTTTTAATGAAATTGTTCTATAGTTTTAAAGTTATTGTAGGTTTTCTGAATAAAATGAAATTGAAATTAATTGAAATTGAAAATTGAATTTTGAAATTTGAAATTTGAGAAATGAACCAGAATTTTCTCCCCAAATCCTTAGAGTGAATATTGGTAAGGCATACTGCATATGTTACTTCGTATAAACCAATCTTGTCACTTTTGACCCTTAACCATTTTGTGCACTTTTATAGGATTCTAATTCATTCATCAACATTGCGTCATGAAACAATATTGGGAGCATATAAAACTACAGTTGTTTTAATTATATTTCTGCTGATTTCATATTATAAATGAATTGTGTTTGCTCTGAAAATTGCTATGAATTAGTTATAATTCTACCGTAACTAATTATGTCAATAAAAATAAAATTAAGAAAAATTGTATGTCATCGTTATATGAAAACATGCCAAAAACCCCTATTAAGGGGACACTTTTTTTGGTCCTGAAGGTGTCCCCTTAATAGGAGTTCTACTGTAATTCCATTCATGTTTTCAATAAACATTTTAGAAGATAGGTCACATTTGAAATGCTGTTATGGGTTTGATATCTATTTATAATATACCTCTTTTTATTCCGAAATTGCACATGCTTCTGTTTTTTTTCCTATCGGCACAATCAGCACTAATTTCATTTTTCCCATGTTGTTTAAATGATAAAGGAGTATCGTATCATATCGTATAATAACCATTTTTATGATAATAACCAAAATAAATAATAATAGTAATATTATATTCATAAACTGATTGCCTACCAACTCTATCTGCTTTTCATATTGTGTGATTGCTTCACTGACGCTGGTTTCTCGTTTGATTTTACCAGGGAAATCCCCTTTTGTTCCTGTTGCAATCACTAAGTAGTCATATGCAATTTCTTCTTGGCCTTCTTCCAAAACAACACATTTTTCTGATATCTTTATCTCCTGTACCCATCCCTTCTTGAATATTTCACCTAATACTGGTGCATATGGAATGAAAGTCTTTCTGGCAAAGCCTTTAGTAATTTGATAGAAGAAAAAAATATACAATGATACGAAAAATGAGTATAAATTGTGAATGTTTCAAATGCAATGCAGAATTAACATTGTAACATAAAAAAAACCCCCAATCATGAAATATAGATAATTGCAACAAGCATTCAGTAATCAGTGTAATTTGTGCCATTTGTAAAATTTATTTTACATAGAAATACAATTGCAAGGGTTTGCAATGGTAGTCTGGGAATTCATGGCTTTTCGATAAACTATTAAGATAATATAATGTACAGTAGGCATAATATTGACCTAAGATATAGGTCATTAAATATGACCTAGATGTATTAAGGTTCATTGTGTTGCCAAGCCCAACCAACCCAATATCTAAAAAATCTATTGTCATTTTTTTTGTTTTTAACAAGGAGAAACTATATATACACATATTAATTTGTGATGATTCAAAATACCATTTAAAACAATAAATTTGATATAGATTTTAGCTCTGTGCTTTATCATTTTTACTATCTAAAGTTTAAGGGTGATTGATGGTTTAAAACTTCTGGATATCTGAAGTAAGTGTCCCCCTCCCCACACACACCCCCTAACAGTGCGATGCTCTGTGTACTGTCCAATGAGAAAGTTCATCCCTATTTCTTTCTCTCTTACCTGGTTCAACACAGGCTCTTGGGGATGCAAAGTTTATGTGCAATCCATCTTTGGGGTCAATCAAAGTAATTTTACATTTTCCTTTCAATTTAATGGCTGTGTGCATTCCACCGTAGCCTCCTCCAATAATCACGACATGTTTTTCAGCTAATTCATGTGAATTTGAACCACCCATTGTTGCAATCTAATGTACTGGAAAAACGAACAATGGTTTGCAAATAATTCCTGTAATATAAGCCTACAGTATAGAGAAAAATAACAATGTATTTTTGTAGAAAATCTTTCTTTTATAAAGCTTCTTGAATTAGCCCCTAATAGGGCCTACACCATTCATAGCTACAGACAATAACCAATGCTCTTCAAACTTCACTGATAATAGGATGATTCACAAAACCATTCTCCAACAGAATTCATTCCGAGATCCTCACAGAGTGGGAAACAAAAAGAAACCCTGGACACTGTTAGGGATTTGAAAGGCCTAATCAATTTAGAGTCTTATAATCTGTTAATTACAAGGATGTTTTTTCTCCCAACGATTTGCATTTAGCTCTCTCAAAAGGGGTCTGCTCCACACACAACCTCTTACTAATGCCACCACTGAAAGAAAGCATGGCACTGACATCAGCAATAACAAACAGTAGAATACATTTAATAAAACTTAGACTACATATAATAAAATCCATATAGCAACCTAAAAATCACATAGTGAGATCTGATAAAAAAAATAATACAAATTTAATATTTAATGACAAACAAAATTTTACAGTATATTCTAATGCTTACAATTTCAAATTCCAATTACAATAATAACTAATTGAAAATACAGTATAGGCCTATGTTTTGATTATACATAGGGTCTACAAAAATCAATGTAATACAGCACTCACCTTTACTACTTGACTAAAATATAATTAATCATGGGAGATAATGTATTAATATTACCTATTGCATGGATTGGTTTATTTCTAATGATCTACTACACAAACCTATGGTTCAGTTAAAAAAATGATGACCTGCAAAATTCCCGGCACATGCTCATTCATATAAAATCATGGCTCAGCATACAGTAAGATGTCATCATAAAAATGAATGACTTGCAAAAAATCCCAGCCTAAGCTCATTCATATCATTATGGCTCTGCTTAATGAATATTCATTCATGCGGAAATATTGGATTATTCCATAAGTTCAAGGATTTTATCTCTACTTAAGATTTAATTCTTAAAACAGAGTATAAAGCAATATAGAAGCACTGAAAGTATCTACTTTTCAGCAAATAATAGTTGAGGTGAGACTTTATTACACCTTGTTTAGTGAACCTACCGCCCGCCAATAATGATGACTTTAGCCCTTCTTTTAAGATCTTTAAAAAATAAGTTCGCGAAACAAGGGATAAAAAAGTCTCACCTGACCAAAAATATCATAGTATCACTACTAACGTTTTCCTTCTCACATCATCATCATCATCATTACCATCATCCATCAGTCATCCATCTTCACGCTATGAGGACATGCTTATGATACGATGAGTGACTGGCAAAAATCCTACTCCATCAGATTACAGCTTTATTTTATCTATCATTCATAATAACAAATCATTGATAAATAAAAATTGGACTACATTTTAACTTGCCTACAAGTCGAATCCAAAATACCATTGAAAAATTGTTCAACTTACATAAAATTCAACTCACAGATTGTTAATTAATGGAAAACACAACAAATTTGGCATCTAAAATAAGTTTGACTTACAAATTATTCGGGGGTGGATCAACGAAGTGTACCCCATGAGTTCGGTGGTGAATCCAGCAGTGGGCGGAAGGAGGGCTTGATTATTTTACCGCTCACTTATTTTGAAAACAAACACATAGCAATGTCCCAGAGGGGGATTTTCTCCAACGATTTCATAAATATGGATGTAAAAAAAGGCCAAAAGACAGTCACCTAAAGATGGAGTCTTTTTAGCCAGAATGTAGTACTCCAGCTATAGAACAGCTATCCATGCCAAGTGGCGTAACACCTGCGCTCTCGTGCGGCGGACCGCATGGCCATCGGCCCTTAGGGGCCCCTTAAGTGCCCCTACCCATGAGGGTTCATTAGGGTCCTTGCTCTATAGCACCCTGATCCTCAATGGCTTTGTTAATACATAATAGCATAATGTCTCTGACATCGACTGTATGACATATATCATTATTAATCCAGTGGTTGTAGGGTGCCCAGCCGGCTGGCCAGGGCCACACTACATTTGTCAAAATAAAAAAAAAATTGAGAAAAATATTCAAATTTTAAGTCTGAATTGATGAGTGCCACTTCCGGGCATCTAGAGGTGTCATAATCTTAGACCTTTGCGACACCCGTGAGGGGAAGGGCGTCTAAGGGAGGGGGAGCATTTGTTGAGGAACACTGCTTTGAAAAAGCATTTTTACCATCTGAAAGTGTCATTTCCGAGCATCTAGAGGGTCCTATTCTTAAAATTTGCTCCAAAGGACCTGGACCCTTAGGGGTAACCTAGGGGCACCTTTGGTTCCCATAGGGTCCAGTATGGTCCTTACTCTATAGCACCCTCATCAAAAAGGGCTTTGTTGATACATCAGAGCATGTGTCACTTAACAATAATAATAATAATATGTCGTTCTTATATAGCGCTTCATGCCTTTACAAGGCCTCTAAGCGCTTCACATTACTACCCCGGTCATTGGATCAAACACATATGGAACACATTGAAATACCAAATTAAATTAGTAAATGAAATTATAGTATCATTCCATAAATTGCAGCTAGTAATCAGCGCAGGTTGTGTTGGAACCTACCAGGTACCCACTTGTACTCCTGGGTGGAGAGACCTACATTGACTGTAAGACATATATCATATTAGTTCAGTGGGGGTGGGTTGCCCAGCTGGCTCAGGATCCTCCTACATTTGTAAGCATTTTTTTTTAAATGGAAATAAAATATTCAAATTTCTAAGTCTGAATGAGTGCCATTTCTGGGTATCTAGAGGTGCAATAATCATAATTTGCTTTGCGACTTCCAGACTATAGGTAATGGATTAAAGCTTTGCGACATCCGTAATAGGAGGCGTGCCTAAGGGAGGGGGAGCATAGCTCCTCAAGGGAGGGGGAACATAGCTACTTTAGGGAGGAAGTCAATAATTTTTTTGAGGAACACTGCTTTGAAAAGCACATTTTTACCATATGAGAGTGACATTTCCGAGCATCTTGAGGGGCCTATTCTTAAAGTTTGCTCTCCTCAGCATGGTGTGGCTGAGGTCAGAAAATTTCTGGATTCCGCCCCTGAAATGTACCCTCAGTGGACAGAATGAAAGTCCACCGTCGCCTTGAGCACTAACTGCAGTGGACTTGCAGGGACGTAGCCAGGATTGGGGTGGGGGAGCCGTTATGCGAGGTACGTAGGAATGGGGGAGGGGGTCCAGGAGCGAATTCCCCTGGAAAGTAGCCTGCTCTGAAGGATTTTTGGACTGTTTTGAGATGATAAAGTGAAAATTGCAATAAACGCATTATAAATAATATTAGTAAGGCTAATGCCCCCCCCCCCGGCCCGGACTACAATTGACAAGTCCGGGCCGGGGGGGGGGGGACTACAATTGACAAGTGCATAACAATAATTATAAAATAAATACACCCAGCCGATACGCAGTGTGGCTAAGGAAAGTTTTGTTTTTCTGAGCACGTGCTCATTAACATAACAATACCACACATAAGGACAATTCAAGCTAGACGGCTTAAACCAGCCAGCTTCCTATCTAAACAGTTTTAACTTTTAAAAAAGTCCTTGGGTAGAACCGGACGTCATTTCGCCTGCGAATAGCCAGCTCGCGGTCCTCTGAATCACGGATCAACATTTTGGCCAATTAAGGCGAGGCCTAGCCTAGACTATGCAATTATATGTGGTTAACTGCTTATAAAAGCGTAGAATTTTGACAATCAGAGAGGCACTGACATTTAAACTTAGCATTCATATAAAATGCAATAAAATAATTGGAATTCACACCTTTTAAAGCTGATACCACTTCCCTTGCTTGTTTATTGTGTTCGCCTTTTCCACGAATCGGTAGAGATCTTCGAAGTGATGACAAACAACCCAAGTCAGTGGTGCGTAACCAATAGAAATAAGATAAGCTCTGAGGCTGAATTCTTGTCCTCATGTTATTTAAAAATTCACAACTCCATAATCGAGGGTCGTATCACATTAATTTTTTCTGGAAAATGTTCTTAAAAGACTATTCTACACCACTATGGAAACTGTTCTTAAAAGACTATTCTACACCACTATATGATTGAAAATAAAATTGAAAAATGTTTTTGACCTCTGAAATCAAGATGGAAAAAGAAAAGCCTATCTAAGTAGTGTAATAAAATAGGCCTATGCATTACAGTGCAGAAGCATAGTGCCGTACTGTTACTGTTCCAGGTACCGATAATATACAGATTTCTCTTATTATAAAGTACAAGTTATGTTTTATAAAGCAGTATAGTATAGTAAATCATTTTTTTAACACAAGAAACTCTCATATGGTAACTAAAACAATGCTAGTCTAGAGTACTACTAGTATCAAGCCCGTAGCCAGGATTTTGGTAGGGGGGTTCTTTTTGATACTGAGAGGGCACTTGCGAGCACCATTGGCTGGGGCCCCCCCGGGGGTGCAGGGCCAAAACCCGGGTGGGGATCCAGCATTCTAAGCATTTACAGGTGTTATTTAATTGATTTGAGAGGCCATACATTAAAAAAAATGTATATATAAAGAGGTAATTTTTTGAGTTTGGAAAAGGTAAAAACCAAAAAAAAACAAAACAAAACTACTACTTTAGTACTACAGTATTGGTAATTTAACAACAGTAGCATGATACAAACTCCAAAGAATCCAGTATGGTTTATTCTTTATTT
>NW_022749760.1:34049-58803 GCF_011630105.1 Anneissia japonica
TATAATCATATATATATATATATATATATATATATATATATATATACACAGATGAAACTATCGCCCGCCGGACACCGTCCCGGTATTTCTGAGTCAAGGTTTCGGGGCCTGAATTTTTTATGTTACTAGGTAGGCCTAACAATCGGGTATTAAAATAGGACTTTTAATGGTGATAGGCTCTAGGCTAGGCCTAAAGTGTAGGCTAGTCAGCCTTTGTTGAAAGGGCACTTCAAGAAAAGTGGGTTTCGTTCGAACCCAACGAACCCCCCTGGCTACGGGCTTGAGTATAACTGCACTGTAATGCATAGGCCTATTTTAATGCACTACTTAGATAGGCTTTCTTTTTCCATCTTGATTTCAGAGGTCAAAAACATTTTTCAATTTTTTTTCAATCATATAGTTGTGTAGAATAGTCTTTTGAGAACATTTTCCAGAAAAAAATATGGAGTTATGATAACATGAGGATAAAAATTCAGCCTCAAAACTTATCTTATTTCTGTTGACTAGGTTGATGACATGATCATTACCTTCATGATCATCGTTCAGTTCACATAATAATCATCAACATCATCGTCCTTGTATCTGTCATCATTCTTCACCAACCACATAACTAATCAAAATACTGTACACAAAGTAAAAAATCCACATTTTTATTGACTGTTTTTATATTTTTTATTGCATGACCATAAAGATGGGAAATAATTTAGCAACATTTATATTTTTCCCTTCCTTAAAATCTCTTAATATTTATTACATACTTAATAAAATCGCTATCATTAAAGATATACTGACTGAAAAACAATCTTTATAAAAAAAACTCTAAAAAATGTATATATTAAAACACTGAATTGCTCATTTCATTTCCAAGAATTAATGAATGACACACATTTGATCTACAATGTAGTTCGTTGGTAGATTTAAAGGCTTCAGTGCCAATCACTGAATTGGGTCTATTAAATAATATAGCAACGGAGTCTGTAAATTGGCAGGTAAATATGTGAGGCTTGCCATCCCAAAACCACTATCAGTGACCATAAATGAAAATTGACTTTTTAATATATTCATATTCTCCACATTATAAGCTTTAAAATGATGGGTCATTTACTGGAATTGACTTACTATTGCCAAAGTCATGAGTAAAAGTATTATGGATTCTCTGTACTAAAGTATACAATACTGACACAATCTCGTGCTAATTACTCAGTTTAACATATGGCAAAAAGTATGCTGGTTTTGGAATGGCATGCCTATTTTTTTATATATTCCTAAAAAAATCAAAGAAATTCAAATATTCATTCTCATTGTTTATTAGCAGTAAAACAGTATATCTTTAAAGAACCATTTAAAGTCCTACCATAAAAATGCTGCTGCTCAAATTGATATGCTTTCCTAATATGATAGTACCATTAACAAACAATAAATAATGTTTAAATTAGATTTAAAAAAAAAATAATAACCACATAATATTAACAATGCATACTGACAGCTACTGGAAACAGTTGTGGATAAGCGTTATCACATTCTGGTGTTGTTTTTCAAACTTTGAGGTCCTATAAAGATGTTTACTTCAGAAATAGGCAGCAGTTTGGCGATTTTTCTAACACTAAGCTTGGGTGACCTCTAATCGTGTTTGGGCATTTGTCTTCATAGGGGTTCAATAAAAATTAAACCATAAAATTTACTGCAGCAGGGGTCCCAACTCTCCTGCAAGTCACGAGAGTCTCCTGGAAATTGGGACGGCCTCCTGTACTCACGCAAGCAAACCAGACTCTCCAGGAAAACCCATCTCCTACAATTTCATAATATTTGCATGTTTTTACTACTTTATTATCAATTGTCTCATGGAAATCCGATGGGTATCACCATGCCCAGGAATATAACTTTAAAGTGTAAAGAAAGCTCATTTAGCTAGATCTTCCGGAAGTGATTTTTTCCTACTTGAGACTTTGCTGCAGCATAGTAGCTTTAGAGTGAACCATTTAGCTAATCGTTTATGATACGCCCTCTATGAATGAGCCAAGTATATACACATTAAGATTTCTGTCTGAAACCCTGAAGGAAACATTCAACAACTAATGATTAACAGATTATTTGTCTGATAATGTATGTGTATTTCAAACAAATGAAATTGTCTCTTTGCATACCTGTTGAAAGTCATACATCCGACTTCATCTGACAATTCTGAACAAACATTATCAGACACTATGTTGACTCTAAATCACTATACACACTATCAAATTTTATGTAACAAATTTGTGTGATGTGCCCATATATGGGCATGATGATGTCATATTACACCCTAATACGGGCATATCACATTTATATGTCGCATAACATTTGATAGTGTAGACAAAACTTAACAGACAAAAAATCTGAAAGAGAATGACAGCCTTTATCAATAATTTTTGAGTCTTCCTTGTCAGTTGGTGGAAGGTGAACAATGTTCTCCCATGGTGTTTTTTGCAAATACAAATACTGTACATTTAATAATACAATTTTTTTCAGGTGTGATATTCCTCTGAAATTTTAGCAGATCAGGTGGCAAGAATCCAAAGTAGCAAGCCTAAGTTTAAATTTTACACCATACATATTACAATATATCAATATTTCTTGCATTATAAAACTTTAATTTCTCCTGTACAATTTATACAACAGTTTAGTGTTAAGTTATCATACTTGGTGAGTGGATGATACCTATCAATCATCTTTTGCATAGGTGTGCCACCCCCTGTGGAAAGTTGACTTGAATGATTAGGTGTCTTGCTCCCGTGACTTGGCATAGTGGCATTTTTGACTGAGTTGGTTTTATTCAATAATATCTGCAAAAAAGATTTATACAATAAAATGTTACATAATAATTGAAGTACTGCATTAAGCTGTGCCCAAACTATCACATTTTCTTGGACAAAAAACGGTTGTATGCCCATATATAGTCATGATGTGCCTATATATGGTCATGGTATGATGTCATCATGACCATAATTATACATGTCACATGTTTTTGTCAAATCAAATCTGATTGGACAGGGCTCTAGGAAATAGTACTACAAAAGAAGTTAACAAGAAGTACAGACACTGCAAGAGCAGTCTGGTTTAGAAATGAAAACTAAAACATTGGAAAATTCTCTAAAGCTATAATATTGCATTTTGTTATTATTATTATCACCATTAATAACCTTATCAATATTGTTATAAACTAAAAGCTGTTATTTTTGTTGTTATTATTTTTATTATAAACATAAGAAGACAATTGATAGAAAATGAATTTTAGGTACAGTAGACTGTGTATTGTCACTATAACAATACATAGCTTCATAGCTTATGTATTTAAAAAAACTCATGTATTGAATTTGTAAAATGTAAAAAGAAAAAACCTGATGTCTTACATCTTTGGCAAGCATTTCAGCATGAGTCCATTCAACAAATACATTATCCTTCCTAGTAGCTCCCTTCTCCTGAGCTAGATTGCCCAGTAAATGGGTGGATACGGAGTTGGCTAGTTGTTCATTGTGAAGTGCTAGGGTGATTACGTTGCTCGATGGGACAATGTTTGTGTGGGAGAGAGTCTGTGATCTCTGGAGTGCAACCGATAGGTATTGTAAAAACCTTAAAAAAAAATCAGTATACTATTAGTGTGTGTGTGTGTGTGTGTGACAATGTCTGTTTGCGCCTGTTTGTTTCTGTCTGTATTTTTGACTGTGGGTGTAAGGTTTACTTCTGTTGACGTGTGTTTGTGTGTCAAAGTGTTTGCGTGTCGGTTTGTGTTTTCTGTTTGTGTTTGTATCTGTGTCTGTATAAAATGTAGTTCCTCAAACACCATAAACATCTGCTGGTTGCACCTCATACACCATAAGCACATTTTAGTGGTCTTTCGCACACCATAAGCACCCTCTGTTTGTTCCTCAGACACCATAAATACACTCTGGTTGTCCTTCACACACCATAAGCACCCTCTGGTACTCCATCAACCACCATAAGTACCCTCTGGTTGTCCCTTAACCACCATAAGCACCCACTGGCGGTTTCACAATCCTCACGCACAAAAATCCCACCTTTTGGTGTCCCTCAAACACCAAGCATCCATTGGTGATGCCTCAACCACCATAAACATCCACTGGTGGTCTATCCAATGCCATCACCGTCTGGTTGTTCCTCAATTACCATAAGAACCATATGGTGGTCCATTACGCATCATAAGTACTCCTGGTGGCCTCTCTAAATTTAATGCGCCAATATAATATTCATTTGTTTTCCTACCTATTTGTTCTCATCATATGGGTCCTCATTTCAGATCGTTCATCCATTAGTTTCTGTAGCGTATAAGTCGATTCTTGGAGTATCATGTTCAGATTGGTACGTAAAGACACCAGTTCATCTACTTGCACTCTGAAACAAAAATCATCAAAAATATAATAAATTCTGCTTAGCTTAAATTTTGCTTTGCTGTTTCATATTTTGTCTCGTGTGGCTAAAATAGGGTAAAGCCAGAGAGGTTTTGCCTCCTTCTGTTCACTCCATATGCTATATTCCTCTACGCTGGTAATTTATATAAAATTATTTTCAAGTTTATAAGAACATCAGGGAGATTTTAATGTCTTGTTTGAGAACGAGCCACTGAGAAATGTGCAATTCTTTTTGCATGACATTACTGGATAAGGCATAGATTTAATATACTGTACTAGTCAGCTGGATTCCATGCAATGAATCGAGAATCAGAAATTAAATGTATTTGCTTCATTCATATGGCATTTAATTATATTCTATTATCAAATGAATATAATAATGCACCATCAATATTGATTGTGAATTCACTCAAACTTTCCCAAAATTTTCGCATCCATGTACATTGTTTCACACTATGTCCTAGCCATAACGCATAATATAGCATCCATATCACCACTATGGCCCAAGCATTTGCAACAGTCATAGTACACAGCTGTACTGCCACCATCAATGTTCAGTTGCCGGGGAATACAAAAACAAGATGGCAAAAGCTCACTATTTGTTGTACGGATATGTAAATGAGAACGAATAATTTTTTTTGGGGAATAGCAAAAGCTCTCTAAGAATATACTACATACAAACACCTTGATTACTTCTCCAAATGCTTTAACAATTTACCTGCTGCCCAGAAACTTGCTGCGCCACACGTCACATTGGATGCTGACACGTTCAAAGTTCTCACGTTCCTTTGCGAGAATTGAGATGGTGTTCTCAAGATCTTGTGCTAACTGCGTCTTATCCCTAGTCTGATTTTCCAGCTGTTGTTGAAGATCAGAACCAACTGATGCAACTAACAGCTTTTTAAGTTCTTTGTTCACCTGTAACAAAAACATGCCAGCCTGAGAATTAGATCTAATGTAAGTGTTTACTTTCATCGGAATTGATTACATATTTTTAAAAATCATATATTTTCATTGATAAATAATAAGTTGGTAGCATTTTATAGACTAAATATTATATATTTATTCACAAGCAATTGCCCAAATCAATGGAGACCTAATTTCACCTCATCGACTCGGGCTAAAGCTTAACTGTGCTACCAATTGTTTTTTTTACTGACCAACTTTTATGATTCAAGAATTGGCCCCAAAACACCTAAATGGTGTCCAGCAGGTGGCAGTTTAAGCAACCATAACTAATAGTAGTTAAGCATAGGTTAAAGTTAGGAATCTCTTGGTTATGCGACTAAATTCCATGCGGTCTAGTTGTTGACAGGCAGTTAAACTGACAACCCTCTCAGATGTGTCTTAGTGGCTAGAGGGTGTTTATAGTCACCCAGCAGCAAGATAAACCAACAGCTGAAAAAAGGGGAGTGGGGGTGGTGGTCAGGGTAAGGGTTTTGGGGTGGAACATGGTGTTTTTTTTTAAGAGTAGCAGAGCACAGTGGGTGGGGAAGTGGTTGAAAATTAGGAGCATATTTTGGGAGATTTATTTTACTGAAAGAGGTTTACAGTGGGCAGAGATATCCTCTCTACTGAGTGCTCTTATTATTAATATCATTATTATTATTTCTTTTCTCAGTTGGCCTTATATAATTTTTGTGTAAAGCGCATACAGGGCAGTGTGCAATATGCACTATATAACATTATTATAATTATTCATCTTATTTAACTGAATTAATGACAACATACATTGTTTTAATAAATAATAATTATTTTTTGTCAGAATTTTAAAGTTTTTAATTTTGTATAATTATTATTACTACCATAATATTTTTATTATCATTAATATCATAATTATTATTATCATTTAATACCTTATTGTTTAATTTTTTGTCTTTAATGATTTAGCGTCATATATCTAACCTGACTTTGCTGAGCCAATTCTGTTTCAAAGTCTTCTCTCTGTTCCTTTGCAGCTGCTCTTTCCTTCTCTAACAGATCTTTTAAAGACTGGACCTCTGTCTGAAGTTCCTCTACCCTCTGGTCTGTAATGGATGATGCATCAATAAACGTCATATCAACCACAGCACTATCGTGAGTCCTCACAAATGGACTGTTCATCGACTTCTGTAAAACTCTACGATCTGGTGAGCTCTCGAGGATTTTCTGTCGCAGCCTCTCTTTGTAGGCTTCTTCGGTGGAGTTTCTGAGCTGCGTGTTCATAAACTGATGTCTTCGTGGAGAAGCTCTGATATTAGTCTGTGTTTCTGACTGGTTTGGGGTCAGGATATTTTCCATACCGTCTGCCTCTGACCTCATGGTTTGAATTTTGGGTTTTAGACCTGCAGAAAAAAAAAACTTGTTTTATCACATACTCATAGTCTTAATCTTTACAAAGATTAAAATTATTCCCTTCATATCTCTAGTTAAAAATTATAGAATATAAATATGTTCTTACTGTGCAATGACTTTTTTTTTTAAGTAAGCAAGGTTTCGGCCAGAGAGAAAGAAGGAAAAGCCGAGGAGGTATCAGTGATTTTTTACTTTAGAAATTCTACGTAAAATATGATTACATATTAAATTAAAATGGTGGAGGAATTTTTTCATTTTTAAAATAAAAAGTAAAACAATCATCTTTGATGATTCACAACAAAGAATTATTAAAAATTATCATATTCTGGAAATTGAACCACTAGTTTTGAAACAAAACACTAACATTTTTGTAGCAAGGAATTCACCTAGCCCACAGAAGTCTCTACCACTGTTGGTATTCAATCAAGAATGATAAATTAAAGGCTGTGGCTATTGTTACACCGGCTGTAAACCAATTCCTAATTCTGATTGGATGTTATTATATGGATCGGATTAGACATCCCATCAGAATTAGGAAATTGGTTTAAGACTGGTGTAAAAATAGCCATTGCCTAATAAAAAATAATAAAAATGTCATAATTTGTGTAATAAAAACATAACTCACCTCTATCAATACTTATGGATTTTACATCTGTAATCATTGTCAGTGGTAGTATTTGTGTGTTGGAAGCCATATTAAAATCTCTTCGTCTTATTCCTTGTTTGAATAAAAAAAAAATAGTACTTTCAAAATGCTTAAATTTTACCATTAAAAAGCCATGAACGAAAAAAACTTAGAAAAAAGTGATACAAATTACTATTATTGAGTTTACCATTATTGAGTCTACATTTCAAACTTCATTCATTCATCTTCAGGAATGAAATTATTCAAAATTTATTCGATCAATAATAGTTTATACAATTAAAAAAAAAATCACAGTAATACTGTAGATTATTATTAAGGTATAAAAGGAGAGAGCCAATGCAGGCTTGTTAGTCAGGAGAGAGAACTGGGTGCAGATGCAACCACCCACATTTTTAAAAAGTCCACTTTTTCAAACCTAATATTTCACCAATTATTGCAAAATGGTATGCTTTGTATTTCATTTACCAGCTCTTCTAACCGTCATAAATGTGGTACATGATACTGTAAGTATAAAATTTGTTGGAAATTGATCAGCTCCTCCTGTGATTGCAGATTGACCATATGAACAAAAAGCTATTATATGTTAATAGGCCTAGTAGAGAATGTAATGTAATGGACATAAAACGATTCTTCTTCAGGTCTCTAGAACCTCCCTTCCAAAACTTTTTTTCTCTGGGACCCAATTTGTGATTTCCCAGACAAGATGCAACACATTAAATGTCATAGTAAATTGCACATTGACCTTTATATAGGATCCCTAAAATGGGATGCTTTATGTATTAAAAAATGAAGACATATATTGTTAATGACCGTCCTTTTCAAAAAACAGTGGCAGAGGAAGTTGCACAGTGAGGGACGATCCGCGTCAGCCCTATTTTTGTTGGGGCTGGGGTAAGAAATTTAAATATTATGGCACCCGTAGGTGGCTGGAAATGGCACTCTCAGATTTAATTTGAATACAATTTTCCCTTTTTTCTCCACTATTTTTTTAAAACTGGAGTGTGGGTTGGAGAGAGTCTTAAGCCTAAATTTAAATTGTATGTTTACCATTGGCGTATCCAGGATTTGAATCCTGAATGAAATGAGAGTCCACACCACGTCAGCACCACCTTGATTTGCAGGTAACATGCCGAAATGTTCAGTATTTCGTACCTGTGCATGTCAGTTATTATTATCATTTAAAAAGGGGCACTTTTTTCAACCTCTGAAGGAGGGTGCTCAGGCACCCCGATCACCCATCCTGGATACACCACTGATTAATGTATACATAATCTTATCAACCAAAATGCATGTAAGGGGAATAGCATATTGTTTGCATTTGCAATAGTTACACATTTGAAATTCATTTGATTATTATGTTATTTTTAGGTCACCTGACAGTAATTTTTCTGTTTTAAGTTTATTTCTATATATTGTTTTTACACAGATAAAAGCACAGACGTACACAATCATGTTGTGGAAAACGGCAACGGAAAAATAATAGTCATATGAGTTTCAGAATATTCAATGTGGGCATAAAAGAAAATATTGTTTTAATGAGGATTCACCTAAAAATACTGGTTTTAAGTCGGCAGACCTGCTAAACTTCACATCAACTGTCTGAAAATGAGCACATAAATTGAACTGTTGTTTGCAAACCTGATCGCGACCCAACGCAAAGTTCGGCGACCCATTTATGGGTCGCGAACCGTAGTTTGGGAAGCGTGGCTCTAGCTAGAACACCCAAATGAATGGAACTTTAATTAAATAGAATTGTTTTGGATATCTATTCAAATTAAATAAAAATTTTAATTTTTTAAAATTATAATATTGATGATTCAAATACAATCAATAATAAGAACCACAAAAAATGCAACTGTCAGAGTTAAGGTGGTGGTTAAGGCTGCTCCGATCACAATAACCACCACCCACAAATCGAAAAACCTGCCTAGCCTAGGCCTAGGTCATATCAAATAACCTCTTTCCAGCCGAAGGCAGGTCGTGGGTGATACTGTATGATTGCAAGGCTAGGCCTAGCAGTATTTCAACATATTGTGACGCTCTGAATCAATTACTTTCAGTCTCACAATAAACACAACACAGTGTCTAAATAAAAGGAAAGTAGTTCAAACGAACCTTAAAGAATCAGTCTACTTAAAATCATAGTTATTTAGTACAGAATGACGTGTCGGTGAAAACAAATCAGAAAACCACCACCGGTACGTAACATTTCCGTGACAGCTTTTCTCAACAATTGCTATGGCGCGCCGTTAGTGCCACAATTCTGCTGATACAATATAGGGGCCTCCCTCCTGAGTGCTAATGGCCTACTAATAACACGTTGGTGATTATCGCTTATAAAACCTAAATACATTATTAAACTTATTGTCAAAATTTAATTTACAAAGGCCATCACTATCAAATCATACAATAACAATTGCAAAAATAACAATAACAATTAATAATAATTTTACCTGAAGTGCCAAATAATAATATTTTAAACTGAAATCGAAGTACAAAAAAGAATTTTGAATAAACTAAAATAATCCATCTTTGTTTGGTAGTAGTGTGTGTAAGTATTTTCATGGTTTGTTGTTCTGCTTGTATTATGTACAGTACTGTGGTTCAATTTATATAGCGCTTTATACCGAAGTCTCAAAGCGCTCGAGGCGTGGACTAGCCGGTACCAGCTATCTCTAGTCTGTCCACAACATCTGTTAAAGTGGTGTTTGTTCTCTCCTTCCATTGATTGAACTGATCTGTTAAAATGTTGCTTTGTTCTCTCCTTTCATTGATTTGATTAAAATTTGAGAATTTGTAAATTTGTTTATTTCAATTTTTCTGGCTTTATAGTCAGACTCCGGAGGAAAACATTTTTTTGATATGTTGTAGATCTGATTTTTCTAAGACAGAAAAAAGTTGTTTGACGAAGAACTGGGGAACGGTGAATGAGATACAGATTTTTTAATATTTAAAAACTGGCGGGAAAAGGTGTAAAATTAGGTGGTTACACCCCCTTTCCCCCGAGTTTTTAAATAGGCCTATTCAAAAATCTGTTCTTCGTCAAACAACTTTTTTCTGTCTTAGAAAAATCAGTTCTACAACATATTAAATTTTTTTTCCCTCCCGAGCCTGACTTTAAGTAATAAAATTGTCCATGCTAATGGAATTGTTTATTGTACTATTCCGGAGGTTTTCTGAATAAATTGAATAATTGAAATTGAAAAGGAAAAAATGACAAGAAGCATATACGACCAAAAAACATTATATAAAATTATACTTTTACTGTCAATCATTTTGGTGATGAAATTACTTAATGAGCACAGACTAAGTAAAAAATGAAATGAAGCTAATACTGTATTCAAACATATGAAGCACAAATAATAAATTATTATACTTTATAATAAATAATAAATTATTAAATTATTATATTATAATAATCTACTTATTATTATTGTTATTAATTATTATTATTAATATTATTATTATTATTATTATTATTATTATTATTATTATTATCATTATCGTCATCGTCATCATTTCAGCTAAAGTCCTGGCCCGCTAATTTTCAAACAAAATTAGAATTTACGATTCACTCGATTCAGTTTTCAAAGGATGAGGACCTGGAGGAATGGAAGGGCGTGTTCAAACTCTGTGTAGCGGCTGTTTATACCTGTAAGTAAAACCCGTGTTTTCATAATAAATTTTTGCTATGTCTTACTTGGATTGAAGGCTGATCATTATTTAAGTACTGTATGTGTTCATTATTTTCCATATAATATTGCGTTTAGATATAAATCCAATCCTCCGCTAAAATCATCAGCATAATCAACATCATTATCATCATCTTAATAATCACCATTATATTATTATCATCTTGATCATCATCATAGAAGTGGTTTGGTGCAGTTTGAACAGCAGTGGTTTCCCAACCTAGAGGTCGGGGTTTCAATCCCCTCGCTGTGCATTTCACTTGTGTCCTTGGGCAAGGCACTTTGTCTGCATTGCTTCTCTCCACCCAGGAGTATAAATGGTTACCTGGTACTAGGTTAAATGCCAAAAAGATGTGAAGTATAGCTGCTGCAACTTTATGGAATAAAGGAGCTTGAGTGACCAGGAGTAGAAATGTGAAGCACTTAGAGGCCTTGTTGGCATTAAGCGCTATATAAATCTAACATCATTATCATTATATTATTATTATTTATTATTATTATCATTCTTATTATACCCAACACCAACATCACTATCGCCATCACATGGCTAGGAATACCCTAATCATAATCATTATCACATCTTAATAATCACCATTATATATATAATCTTCATCACCTTCATTACTATAGGCCCTACCCATCATATATATATATACATATATATATATATATATATATACATATATATATATATATATATATATATATATTTATATATTATTTATATATTATTATTATTATTATTATTATTATTATTATTACTCAAAAGAAAGCCGCCGAGGGCAGCCTTTTGTGAGGCGATGAGTACTGAGGGCGGGTTCACATATTATTTGCAGTGGGAATACAGAAATAAAAGGTACTCTTGTATACAATGACCGTCTTCTTTTCTGCCACCCCTCCCATCACAAATATCACCCTTTTTTTACCCTGTAGTATAACCCACCACTATTAATATTCTAAACCAGTGCGGAACCAATGAATGAACCAATGAATTCTCACATGTGTTGCTTTTGTAGTGTGACACGTCCTGCAATACAAGCCCGTAGCCAGGAGGGTTCGTTGGGTTCGAACGAACCCCCTTTTCATGAAGTGCCCTTTCAACAAAGGCTGGCTAGCCTACACTTTAGGCCTAGCCTAGAGCCTATCATCATTAAACCTCCGCCCTGTGCCTGGATACCAAATTACACTTGTCGCATAATTCCAAGCCTGTACTTCAACCCTTTGATTTTCGAATTTTGTTTTACTAATTAATCATTAGTCTTCAAGACAACTGTCTCTGTTCTGTTGTCTGTTATGATGATGACGGACAATGAAAGTATTCAGTATACTGTACATTCACTTGTCATTAAAACTTATTCAGTATCAATTGTACGAAGCATTGTCTCCTCAACAATGGGGACAACAAATCACGAAGAGAGGTACATTATCATGCACTTTCTCATTAAAATTACAAACTGATGTACATAGGTAAATGCTTTTAGAGATTTTAAAAACTTTGGTAAGTTGGCATCAAATTGATGGACAGCACGTATGTTCTGGTTTAAGCATATATAATGGTCTCAAGAGATACTAAAAAGAAAGATGTATTTGACGTTTTCGGAAACATAAATATACTTTATTTGCGAACAAATTTTTCAATTAATCTTGTAAACATTTCTTAACCTGAAGTAAACTTATCTGCTCACAAGTATTTCAGTTACTCCTGCAACATTTCAATGATTTGTACTGAATATTTCTGTTACTCCTGCAACTTCTATCAACATGAAATATACTTTATTAGCACACAAATATTTTGGTTACTCCTGCAACATACAGTATCTCAACATAAAATATAAATGTATTTGCAAACGAATATTTCCGTTACTCTTGCAACATTTCTCAACATAAAAGGCGTAACCAATACTTCAGTTACTACTCCTTCAACATTTCTCAACAAGTAATATACTTTATTTTCACACGAATATTTCGGTGATTTCTGCAACCTTTTTAATGTAAAATTATGTTGGTGTGTCAATTTAGCAGATTTGTGCAAATTTTTCAAGACAGAAAGATAAATAAGAAACACCATTTCCCTCTAAAACAGTTATCGTTAAAAGACATACTGTGAGGCAGAGAGCTCAACAACCCAACAAAATATCACAGTACATGTATACTGTATTTATTTATTCCTAATATTTATTAAGAGGGCAGCATCCTTGACTATGTTTAAGGACCACCTAAAAAAGCATCTTTTTAATATTTCATTTAGTTTGTGTGTAATAGCGCTCTGAGAGAGTATTATATGGCGCTATATTAAAAACCTATATTATTATTATTATTAAAGATGCAATGATCACAGATCAGCTGATTTGGGTTTTGTTCATCTGATCATCTAAATGTTTTGAGACAAACATTTAGATGATCAGGATTTTTTTTTTTGGCAAGTGCTTTGAGAATAGCACGGTTATATGAAGTTGCTCATAATGCAAGAAAACCAAGAAGAGAGGGTCCCACATTTTTTTTTTTGGCAAGTGCTTTGAGAATAGCACGGTTATATGAAGTTGCTCATAATGCAAGAAAACCAAGAAGAGAGGGTCCCACCTACTCAATTCCATAGTAACATACAGAACCAGCATCATTATACAAAACAACAGAAAGCCTTCAACATTAGAAGCATGTCCCAACCAGATACAAATGGAAGACTCAAGAGCTATTAGACAAGGGTGAGGATGTCATGAGTCTATCCAGGGAAGAGAACCACTTTGTGAAAATTATGGAGGCTGAAGGGAAGTTATGTGGACAGCCCCATTACCATTCAAAACACCTAGAAAAAAATCTACAGAACAGCTGCGAACAGGCATGGATACTCCATTAAGGTCTTGTTAAAGATTGTATTAAGGCAGCACTTCACTACCTTCATGAAGGGTGCCTTGGATAATGGACATGCTGAAAGGGCACCATCACTAAATGAGGGTGAAGAATACTTGCCTCAATTCAGTGTATTCCCAAGAAAAGAGATAAAATATGAGGTGACTGTATTTGATTCCTCTGCCACCTTTCAGGGAGAAAGAAGAGCAAGTTTAAAGCTTAGTATTGTACAGTTATCTCCAGATGTTTAATCCAGAACAACAAGCGGCAAAGAAATCTTGTCATGATTTAGACAAGAGAATATATAACATTTTGTTGACTAGGAAAGTTACAGATTTCCTAGTCACAGTAACAGTTAATATTACCACTACTACAGTAGCTAAGAGATTGAGATGTATGCCATACGTTCACCCTTCAATTCCAGACCACATTTGGGACCTAAAAATTTGGAGTGGTCTTGGGCTTCAGTCTATGCATACATTCTTTTTGTTCCAAAGAAGGGTTTAGATGAAGTACACTTATGTATAGATCGTCATCAGGTCAACAATGACTTGAGAATGCCACCAAGTACCAACAGTAGAGCACATTTTAAATGTAGTTGAAGGATCTAAATATTTAGTTGGATGCCAGAAAAGGCTTTTTTGTGCAGGTGGAAATGTGGAAGAATCTTATAATTTAACAACATTTATTATGCACTGTGAATGCTATAGATTAGGTACAGTACATGCTGATGATAATAAAGCTACATTATATCTGTTTCATATTATTGTTCAATTAACATTTTCACATAGTAAAACCATACTTGTTGGTCCATATTCAACAATCTGTTCACACACAATGCCCTCCACATCCGCTTCCTCACATGCAACTGTATCTGATTGTTTCTTTCTTTTTGTGCTATTGTCCATGGACTCTGACAGTTTTCGTTTTCTCTGTACGTCTTTAGTTCCATATTTCCCAAACCTACTTAACGCTGATATTAGGACAGAGTCAGACTTGATATTTCCAACGGCACCAACGAAAGCCTGCACAGCTGGTCTGAATTCATGCACAGCTTCGGTTTCCATTTTAGCTGTTATTTTATTTTTCAGATTATCAAGAGCCATACACAGTTCCTTAATGTCTTGCTGGACAGTCCGCTCTGAGGGTTTTTGAATGGTTTGTTCTGGAACATTAATGTTGGTGTGTCTCTTATAAATGTCTAAGGATTTTACAGTCTTCTCTTTTTGGACTTCAAACACTGACTGTTTTTGAATGGTTTGTTTTAGAGCATTATTGGTTGTGTCCTTCTTAGCATTGTCTATGGATTTTACAGTCTTTTGTTTAGTATTTTTTCGAACTCTTTTGGTTTTGAAATAATTTTTTTTAACTCTGTCTATAGGTTTTACAGTCTTGTAATACAACCTGTGCAGAAAAATAAAATAAAATCAATTCATTAAAAAATATTACTTTTTATTACTGCTATTATCATCATCATGTTCTAATATCATCCTTGCACTTCGTTAAAGATATATTGTCCCATACAAAATACAAACAAATTTTTGAAGTAAAATGATCAACAATACAGAAGCTGCGTATTATTAATTACAAACAACCCCCCACCCCACACACACATGTATAGTATGCTCACACAAACATGTCAAATGAATAATATCAGCAAAATGGTAAAGGGGATAGATAAAAATAAAAACAAAATTACACTAAAAACATAATCAACATTAGCCATACACTTAACTTACCAGTGGTGGACTGCCATCCTTTTTTTTTTTAACAGAAAAGATACAAAATGGTATACCAATACTAAATATTGACTGTATTACAATAATTTGTAACATCATAGCGTAAAACCTCGAATAGAAGGAAGCCATGGTTTTCTTTTTTAAATAGGCTTCTCAAAGTAGTAGTAGTAGTACTTGGCAAAGTATAGGGGGCTTCTTTTCAAAATGAATGCTCCAAATTTTGGAAATGTTGGAGTGTATTAACTCGAAATAAATCCCCTAAACTACTGTAAAAACCAAGCATGTTTTTAATTTATATTGTTTGTTTGTTTGAAATTCATGTATAGTGTTTAATGTACTACCTCAAAAACAAACCCATGCTACCTTGAAAAGAAGCCCATGGGCTTATTTTTAAAGCTACTTTTGCAAACTGAAGAGGGGGCTTCAATTCAAGATGGGCTTCTCCTCAAGATTAAGCCCAATTCGAGGTTTTACAGTATATTGAAAATTAACCATACCACTTTTTTCATACATACATGTAAAATTACATTGTATCTAGGCCCTTATGAAATGGGTGCCCCTTGTTTAAAAAATTCTGGATCTGCCCCTGCTTACCTATAACACCAACGCATTTCTGGCAGAATAGCACGATCGTTTGCAATCTCTTCATAGTTCTCGGCGTATTGTATGCGCAAAGCAGACTTGTAAGCTGCCCACGCAGATGCTGGGTTGTGCCCATTTGCAAAAAGTTGTTTAAATTTTGTTTCCGTCTCCATAGACACATCTCTATGTCGCAACACCTCCGCACACTTAATTGGGTGATTATGCTTGAACCCTAGTTTTACAAATGTTGGAAATTTCCAAATATGCTTATAGTTCTTACTGAAAAAGAATTAAAATACTCAGTAATTCAAGAGAATGAATGCTTTTACCTTTAATTTATTTAAATATTATAAGTCAGTGTTGACATCATCTTTTTCATTTGCACTGAATTTTCCTTTTCAAAACTCATAACTAATTAATAGCGCCTCAAAGCTGGGGGTGATTATATTACAGTACATCACGATGGAATATCTTGTTGCTAGGCCAAACTATGAACGCACACAGCGAACCTAACAGCAGCATCGCAAAGAGTTGTGCTAAGAGTGTCACTTTATGTACTACTAACAAATCATTTTTAAAACCAGCAGCTAATGCACACATACACAATAATCACTAACAAACTGGCCACCGCAACCAGTTGATTTATGCACATATTAGCAGCAAACCAGCAGTTTGATTAAAGGGCCATAGAAAAGGTGATGGACGTTCATAGTACATTTTGTACACTATAGGAATATTTCCTAAAGTGTCTTATAAAACCTGACTATAATTACTTATTAGTTTATGGCAAGAATAACAAAAATATAGATAGGTGCTCATCATTAAAGGCGGTAACATCAGTAAAATTGATTGTCTTGAAAATGGAAGGAAAAGGTCATAAAATTTAATTACTGCTTGTTGCCTTCTACCCAAGGGTCTCCCTATTGACAAAAATGGCGGTGACTTACCTTCTTTTCGTGTCACTTCTTCTAACAACAATCGTCGCATTTGCTGGGCAGTTTGTATTTTTTGAAGACTGCTTCTCATTCACAGTAATTAATGACCTTGTCTTGTGTTGGCATCTGTATTCTTTCTGAAAGAAAAAGTTTAAAACAAATCTAAAGTAAGATAAATAACTCTAATTGTTTATGGGTTTGAAACAAGTCCCTATGTTGTGAAGTTTTAGCACTCTAATTATTTTCTCTGCAAGGCCATTGACATATGGGATGTTTATAGACTTCTGTTTGTTAATTTGGGTGTCCTGTTTTATAGTTTTTTGTCTTGTTTCTTTTTTTGGATAGGTTTCTAGTTGGTTTTGTGGCCTTTTAAATAGAAATCTATAAATCAGGAGTGGGCATAAAAATGGGTTGGAGGGCGAAAGAAAATTTTTGATTTTACACCCAAACTTTGATTTTCTAGTGATTAATCTCATATAAGATAATATAATACATACTCAAAATATTGAAATGCACGCCATCGTGTCGGGATTTAATATTTCGACATCAATTATGTCATCATCAGGAATCATCCCCGATGACGACATAATTAATGTCGAAATATTGAATCCAGACATGATGGCGTGCATTTCGATATTACTGTACTTGAAAAACAAAAGTTTTTCTAGCCAAAGATGGTTGACAGGCCACACAAATAGGGATTTTTATTTATTTTTGCGAGCTGCAAAAAAACAAAAAAAAAAACAATTTTGGGCCGCATGTGGTCCACAGGCTGCACTTGGTCCACCTGTGCTATAGATTGATAGCAAACACAGATCCAGAGATTGAACTCGTCCAGACTATCGCACAGGGCCAGATCCATAGGGGAAGGTCCACATTGCCAGCTCTTTTAATACTCAGACGATCTGAATTTATAAAACAGATGTTACTCTATTTACGGCATTTCTATTAATAAGTAACTGAATAGTTTCGAACTGAACCCAAGACAATCTGGCGCTGCAGTGACAGTACTTTAGACCTGACCTTCTCTAAGGCGATCAGTGCCAAGAGCTGGATCTGCGTCTAGAGAGAAATAAACAAAACATTACCTTAAAAAGATTCTTAATGCCGGTGGGGAGGTATGTCCGAGCCACACGCATTGTTGTCTTTGACTTGAGTTGAAACTCATGGAACCATTCTAATGCTGCCTCTTCTGTTTTGGTATTCACAGCAAATGAAACCCAGAAGCTGTTTTCACCTATTTCTTTAACGTTGTCACAGATACAATATGCATAGTTTAAGGGAAGATAGGTCTGGATAAAAAAACAAGAGAAATTATGTATATAGCACACAATTTTATTTAGTGAGCTGCCATTCTTTATGCATTCAAAGAGATAAGTAATAATAATCAAAATATGTTGATTAACTTCATTTCAGTCTCATTTATTAGATGTGATTGTGAGCTGTTCCATAAGACCTGGATATATAGTACTGTAGATATCTAATCTAAAACTGTCTTGGCCTAGGCCCTAGTTTAAAGGATAGTAGCCTGGTTTTCATACCGCTGAAATGAACTTTAGCAAGAAAAAACATGAAAGGAAATTTATTTTTGGTTTTTCTGAATCAGCATACGCATAGTGTCTCAGAAAAAAATCCCCATCCCTAGGGCAATTTTTTTTCTATGGCACTTTGAAATTTTAAAAGACCATATTTTTGACTCATAAAGATCTGATAATCCCATTTTCATAATTATTAGGATCGGGGTAGTATAGCAAGCATCATAAAAGAAATTCATCAGCATTCATATTTACTATAATAAAATGTCGCAAATGTAAGTAAATTTGGATATTTTATAAAGAAAATAATACTTGAAGGACAGGAAGTTGTTGAAACTACAATATAGGGAAAAAACTCCAAGTCAACTTTCCCCACATCAACAGCCAATTGTTTTGTTCCCCAATTTCCTTTGATTTTTGTGAATGGACTGCATGTTGGTTTTTCTTTGTAAGTACAAAAATCAACTTGGACCAGAGAGTCAACTCAGTTCCAAACCAGCCCATTATGCACATTTTTTTTTACTAAAAGATTTTCTGTTTAATAATGCATTTAATTTACAAACTAACAAAACTGTACTTACATGATTTTGAAAAATAAAATAAAAGCTTCATGTTAAAAGGAATAGGTAGAAAATCCTGTGTTATTAATTTGTTATCATTTTTACAATCTTGGCATTATTGCTTTTCTGTTATGTTTGAAATTATTGATATTATAGGCCTACTTGCTAAAGACTCCATTTTTTATTTACAAAAGAAGTAAAATTTGGAGAAATAAAAAATAAATGTCATCTACACATTAAAGACATTGGTAACAATATAACATATGAATATATTTTTCCTTTCTTATTCATTAACTGCTAGTTAATTAATATTTAATGTTTGTCAATATAATTTGCATTAGCCTAGACCATAGTATACATTTTCTATTATAAAAATACATACTAAATATTTTTATATTGTTTTGTACAGTATCTGTTATGGGTATTATGTTTTTGTCTTTTTTGAGTGTTATTTTGAATATACAGTATAATATATCCTAGGCCTAGCTTATGCAAAAAAAACATGGCTAGGCCGGCTACTCCATAGTCGACTACTACTGTACTAAGATGTGCAAGTTGCATTGAATTGATAATTGGTGATCTGCTAACGTTAGTGGATCACCTCTTGTTATTGTCAGGGATCATCATCTTTTTATTCTTCTTTCTTTCTCCCCTTTTTCTGTTCGCACGATATCTCAAAAAATGCCACGAGTTACGCACAATCGCTGTCAGCGAACATTTGGCTTGGTCTGGAATAGTCATGGTAAGCTTTTGTATAAGAGACCATGCGTGACGTCATCTACGTGCAATTTTGCGTTTTTACATTATCGATCATATCAGCCTAACCAATTGCCATTTCGAAATCGTATAAAGTGAGCATTAACTTCGGGTTAATGTTGAATGTACTGTACCCTAATTTTACGCGTGCGCTTTATAATGCGCGCGAGGCGTGCGTCAAAATTTCAAAATGCTCGAAATCAATTTTTAACTAAATTAGAGCACGTTTCCGGCCATTTTGAGCATTTCAAATTTTTTAAAAATTTTCCACTACGCGTGCGCAGTTTTACGCGCGCAGCACGTACGGAAGCTAGACACTATGTTTTTTCACATAGTTTGGGTTCCTGACATTGTTTTCACAAACTTCCATTCTTTTCGGTCATCTTTTGGCCAATAGCAATACCGTACGTGCGCATCAAACATAGGTATCTTTGCGCGTATTTGTGCTGCTATACAGTGAAATTATCCTAAAATCAGGCCTATTTTTAATCAGTTATAGCTCCTTAGGTTGAAAGGTGACCCCCAATTTTCATTACATATTCTTAAAGCACATAAGTTGTAAATATGATTTTATAGATCTTAATGGCTGATTGGACATTATGACATCATCATATTGGCATCTGAATTCAAAGAAAGTGATTTATAGCTATGACGTCATTTTTGAAAATACGCATTTCAGCGTATCTCACTTATCCTTGATCGATCGTCTTCCAACTTTGAGTATGTTATAGCTGAGACAATTCTCTTCATATATTTCTTTTCTTCTTCTTTTTACATTTTGATGACGTCATCATAGTCAAAAAATTTGTTTTTTTCGACCCCCACATCTTTCTTTCATCTAAAAGTTGATGAGCCCATATCATCTTAACCATTCGTCATTTCTGAATCATATTAAGTGAGCATAATCTTCAGGTCAAGGTTGAATGTCAGGTACCTTAATTTTCTGTTCGCGCGACTTAACGTGCGCGTACGCGTGCATCAACGTTTATATATGCATATAACCATGAATATTTTTAATCAGTTATAGCTCCATAGGATGAAAGGTGACCCCCAATTTTTATTACATATTCTGAAAGCATACGAGTTGTAGATACGATTTTATAGATCATATTGGCTGATCGGACATTGTGACGTCATCATATTGCCATTTGAATTAAGAAAAAATTGAATTTTTATTTATGACGTTATTACTTTTTATACTCGTTTGAACGTACTCACTTATCTTGATTGATTGTTTCCCACCTGTGAGTATGTTATAGCTAAATCAATTCTCTTTCGGACGTGTCCCTTTATTTATTATTTTGATCACGTCATCATGGTCAAAAAGAATGCTTTTTTTGGAGCCTTCTCATCTTTCTTTCTTAAAAGATGTAAACACATTGAAAATAGAGGGCGGCAGACTGTATTTCGACACTATCAGACCGATAGTTAGTAATGTATACTGTAAAGGCAAAATTTGTGTGGCATTACCAACCAACAGGGGGTTTTAAATTAAACTTGACAAGGTTTAAATTCATGGGCCATTACCGTCGTCAAGCACTCGTATAAGGTATTCGTACTTGTACTTTTAAAATTGTTAATATCACTTTTCAGATAATTTAAAGAACGTTTCAGGTCATTTTGAATATTCCAAAACTTTCCAAAATTTACGCGCTGTACGCTCATTTCCACGCCCACAGCACATACTGAAGCTGGAAATTACGTTTCGGTTACATGTGTTGGGTTTGTGACACTGTATTAATACTACCGTGAGCACGGACGTTAAGACGTATGTGTACACATTCGTAAGTCCTTAAAATGCTCAAAATTACTCTTTTCCTTTAAAATTTCTTTTAAAATGCTCAAAATTACTCTTTAAATAGAGCATGTTTTAGCATATATTACTTTTCAATCAGAACCACGTGTGCTTCGTGAGGGTCAAAGTACGGCGGATCACCAAACTCGTCCTCAGTGACGAGTTCAAATCTAGTTAAATTTATATTTGACCAATTTGATTTTAAATAGACAGATGACTATAAACAATAAATTTATATGTGTTAGGCCTATGTTATTATACAGTATTTACTATGGTTTTGTAATTTATATATTTCTATTTTTGTACAATTTGTTAAACTTACATATAATAAATGATAAGAATGTATGGAGTTTTTTTTTTTTTTTACTATCTGGCAAGCCGACTGAGCAAATACTCACAAAATTTTAATTAAAACAACAGAAAGAACGAGTAAATAAATTGAAATATGCCCCAAAAATATTTAATAAAAGTTAAAACAGTAAAACCATTAAAATAAGGCCCCATAAAAAAAAATGATTAGTTTATCATCCCCGCGCGCATCTCTTTTGACGAAATTGCGATTTTTTTTTTTTTTTTTACTAGATTTTTTTCATTGAAAAAACGATCGTTTGTTCGTCAAAAACAAATTTTAAGGCTGGTGAATGATGATTTTCGATCTTTAGAGTAGTCGCCAAGTAACAATATCTATTTATAGGCGATCTTTTTCATACTGCGCATGTCCACAAAGAAAGAGATATGACGTTCGTTGACGACGAACGGCGAACAAATCTCGAAGTTTCGCGCGCTAGCTTTGCTCTCTCTATAATATCTAGGATCTCGATCCACCCTGTGGTGGCTGGATTTTGTGTTCAGCATGCCGCTTATTGTCATGCAAATCTGGGAAGGAATAAAAGTTGTCAAGGATTGGTTCGCGAAGAAAATACCAGAAGATTGTACGGTCAATGAGGTTTTTAATTCATTTAATTCTGGGGATATTGGCGGAGGAACAGACCTAGTAAAGCATGTTCAAATACATGCAGCATGTTTTAAGTAAAGATTATTATTATTATTTCAAATTCTATTCATTATTTATTTCACCATGTCACCTTTTATTTATTAAATATATTCACCTTGTCAGCCTTTATTGAGTTAATATGTTTTCAATTTATACTCTACATTGTTTTATCAAAACATATTGCAATATCCTAACATCAGACTTTTAAAGATGTTACTGGCTGAAGTACAGTAGATAGTTCATTGTATTTCGTATAGTTGTACTTCAAACTTTCAATATTCAGGTAAATTGTTTTGTTATAGATCACCTTTTTAGTTGTGGTCAGGAACTTCATTATTTATATACAATATTGTATATATTCTTGCCATCTTTAATATTTAAAATGCATATTTAATAAAAGTACATGTGTTCTTGTTAATCCGACTTCACTTTATTCTTGACTTTTGTGTTTTTAAACCAATCACACTGGCGAACAGCGATGGGACACTTCACCAGCGATGGGACACTTCACCACCCCCCCCCCCAAAAAAAAACAAAAAAAAACCTCCCTCCCTCATCAGTTTTTTGGTCTTGATAGGATGATAAACTAATAATTTTTTTTATGGGGCCTAATTGAAATACTCCCCAAAAATATTTAACAAAATAGTACAAATAACGAATAAGTTAATTGAAATACGCCGCAATTAACGCACTACATTCACTGAGTCTTAGTGAGAGACGCGCTTGGCGTTTCATAGAAATGACTGGCGGCTCAACTGGTCATAATAACTCCCTGGTAAGAGTAAGAAGACCTAGACTAGGGTGAGGAGAGGGCCTAGGCCTCTAGCTAGTCTAGGCCTAGTACTAAAGGCCAAGGCCTAGCTAGGCCCTAGCCCTATAGCTAGTCTAGAGTACTAGGCCTAGGCTAGGTAGGCCTGGCCCTACTTACTTAGTACTTACTGCCTGCTACTACTACTACTAGCTAGGCTAGGCCTAGTACTTAGCCTAGCTAGGCCCTAGCCTAGGCCTACCGGGTCGTTCAAAGTCTAAGCCTAGAATAGTTACAGTTACAGAACTTACAGAAAGATTATCAATCTGATTTTTTGATAATGTTATTGACTGATTGCAAACTTCGAAATTCAGCTCTTTTTCCATATCGTTTCGAGATTTAGGCCCTACTTATCTCAAACAATTTCCCCGAGCGATCGAAGAGACTCGAGTGAGGTGAACAAGCGCCCCCTATATTGCTGAGTTATCTATAAAATTTGATACAGTTATGTGCCTATTTCAAGAGCCAAAAAGTATGAAATTAACACATATAATATAAAAATACATTCCTGGTCATACCAGAATAATACTTATAACAATTAAGAAATAAAAATTTAATATTCATGACAATACAATTTTGTATTTGAATCTTCACGTTTGACCTTTCTTCAAATCCGGGTTGCTTGGTACCTAAGCAATAAACAACAATAATAATATGCCTGGCTCGCCAATTTGTCTGAATCAGTGCTGCTGATTAGGCCTATAATACCGAGAAATACTAGCCTATGCTAGGGGAAAAGTAGTCTGTATTTTAAGGATTAATTCATAGTATATAAAACGGTAAGTTTTCTTTTGTATTTTAAATGGAAACAGCAAATCCATGGTGTGTTGAATTAGGCCCACTCACACAGAACAGGCTAGGCCTGGCTAGGCCTAGCAAGGTAGGCTAGCCTGTACTGGGTGCAGGTCAACTCGGCCACAAGTCAACTCGGCCACAGACAACTCGGCCACAAGTCAACTCGGCCACAAGTCAACTCGGCCACAAGTCAACTCGGCCACAAATCAACTCGGCCACAAAAATTTCGGCTTCTGCCAACTCGGCCACAAGTCAACTCGGCCACAAATCAATTGGCTACGTTCTACTCGGCCACAAGTCAACTCGGCCACAAGTCAACTCGGCCACAAGTCA
>NW_022749760.1:59271-81466 GCF_011630105.1 Anneissia japonica
GGCCGAGTTGGATCGAATTCCCTACCTAGGCCTAGCCCTAGTACGTCTCTGGCTCGGACAGGAGTGCGGACTTGGCCGCGGCCAATGGACTAGGCCTAGACTAGAGTAAGTCGGTAGATGTCTTGAAGTGATGACAAACATTGCGTAACCAACAGAAATAAGATAAGCTTTTGGGCGGATATGATTGAAAAAAAATTGTTTTTCACCTCTGAAATCAAGATGGAAAAAGAAAAGCCTATCTAAGTAGTGTATTAAAATAGGTATATATGCATTACAGTGCAGTAGTACTCTAGTAATACTCTGGACTAGCATTGTTTTAGTTACCATATGAGAGTGTCCTGTGTTAAAAACATTATTTACTAGGCCTAGGCCTATACTATACTTCTTTATAAAACATAACTTGTACTTTATAATATAAGAGAAATCTGTATATTATCGGTACCTGGAACAGTAACAACACGAAAGTGAAAGTTTTTCAATCATATAGTGGTGTAGACTAGTCTTTTAAGAACATTTTGTTCGAAAAAATTTTTGGATACGATGCCCCGTTATGGAGTTATAATTTTTTAAATAACGTGATGTCAGAAAATCCGCCCAAATGCTTATCTTATTTCTGTTGGTTACGCACCGCTGATTTGCAATGTTTGTCATCACTTCACGATGTCTACCGATTCGTGAAAAAGGCCTAATCCAATGAAATGGGCCTAAAAAATATAATATGTTTAAACTTGATTGGATTGGATTTATTCGGTGTAAACACCAAGGATAGCCCACGAAAGTCTAGAAGAAGACTTATTTCCAGTGGGGTCCTTCTGGTGGTGATTGGGCAGTACACCGGGAGACAATCCCCTACCCTTTTCCAAAGAGTGTACTGCGTTCTTTAACGTGCACATGGGCCATAATGCACACGGGACCAACGGCTTAAACGTCTCATCCGAAAGACGGTGCGCTATTGTAACTTGTATTTCAGCCCTCTAGCTGAAACACAAGGAGAGGCAGCGATGGAAATTGAACCGGGGATTGTATGATTGGTACTTCTTAAATATAAGCATGTTATATATATTATTTATTAGTAGTAGGGGCCTAGACTTCAATTGTAAAATAAAATAAAAAAATATTTTTTTCTAGCGTATTAAACAGTTGAAGATGAGCGTCAAAGGAATTTTGGGAGACATGGACTGGGACGAGGGTCTCAAAGTTCCAGTAGCTAATGCGGAGAATAAGATACTGGAAGAACTTGTAAGTACTGTGATTAGGCCTAGATACTGTAGTTTAAAAAGATGTATTATTATTTAATAAAATAATAGATTCCATGCCTTCTGCAGTGTGCAGTATTAGTACAATAATTGAATATGTTACAGGTCTCCCTCCAATTAAAGACCACTTTTACTTTTAAGACTGGGGTTTTCATGGTCTTCAGCAACTTTGGTCTCTAATTAGAATAATAAAAATAAAAGACATGTGTTAATTTGGGACCACACAAAAGTGGTCTTTAATTGGAGGTGGTCTTTAATTGGAGGTGGTCTTTAATTGGAGGTGGTCTTTAATTGGAGTGGTCCTTTATTAGATGGAGACCTGTAGTTTACATTCATAATGCAAGGCTCTGTACTTTGCAATATGAATTGAATTGAAAATAATACTTTGGCCCTATTTGAATCTCAACAAAAATCTTTTTTTTTTTTTTTTTTTTTTTTTTTTTTTTTTTTTTTTTTTTTTTTTTTTTTTTTTTTTTCATAATTCTAATCTTTCTTATTATTCTTTTTTTGGCACTAATGCACTTTGGTACTCCAAACTCACCCTAACCTTAACCATAACTCAAGTCTTGCTTTGTTATTGTTAAGGTTAGGGTTAGTGTGGAGTACTAAAGTTCCTTAGCACCCTTTCTTTTAATTGTTTTTCTTTCTTAATTATGTCCTTTTTTGTATGCTTGACACTGGATAAAAAAGCGCATAGAGACATTGCACTGTAGTATGCACTATAGAAATGGAAGACCGTTACCGAATTCTATGATTTGTTTAGTAAAATTTTATCTGGATAGTGTTTAATTAATCAATTCAGAACGGAGGTACAGGGATGTGTGAGAAAATAGGGAACTATCGATTGCACGATAATGGTAGGATGTAGAACGTAATGACGTCACTAAAAGTCATCTGTGCATGCGAGAATGATAAGTTCTCGTTGCGTGGATTCTAGGATGCAATTTGGCCAAATCTATGTATGTAGAGAACGTAGGACGTTCGGTAGGACGGTCATGCTTGAGTGATTCTGCTCCAGCGTCACATCATCGAACAAATCAAAAGCTCCGTATTGAATCCGTTGCCCATATAAGGTCTGCTGGTTATCATGTTCGTTGAAAATTTATCTCAATTGTGTTCTCTCTCCCTCACAGGTACAAAGTAAACAGCAAGAAATTGTGAAGTTGCAACAGGAGTTAAGTACACATGATGACAAAGTCCATGCTTTGTCCGAGCACTCCCGTAACGTGAACCAAGAGCTAACCCATACCCTGGTAAGTACCGCATGTGCCAACCTGCCCATGAAATACAAACCTTCTGTATTTGACCTTTTAGATATTATAAATGAAAAACTTTTCATGGAATGTGGGAAAGTCGCAAAATACTGTAAAAGTTAAAATAGAAGCCCTGGGCTTCACTTCGAGATGGGCCACTTTTCGAGATAGTGTTTTTTTTTTAGATTACTTTTGCAAACTGAAGAGGGTGGGGGCGGGGGAGCTTTCCAATGAATGCTTTAAATTTTGGAAATGCTACTATACAACATTTTTCAACTATGGTATTTTGAATTTCTGGTTACTATTTTTAAAATTTTAACATGCTAGTACAATAACAGTACATAATAATCAAAAGACAACGTCAGTGTTAATGCTAGTACTACTACTGTATCTCAAATGAAGAGCCCATGTTTTCTTTATTAAAAGCCCATTGGCTTCTTTTAAAAATGGCCATCTTTTTGAGGTTACTTTTGCAAACTAAAGAGGGGGCTCTTTTTTGAGATGGGCTTCTTCTCGAGATTAAGCCCATGGGCTTCTATTCTATATGAATAAAATAAGTGAATCATATTTCATGTCTATATTTCTTTAAATTAATAAACCTTTCCATTAAATAGTAAACAAATAATGAATGTTTATGAGTACAAGGGGAAGAATATTTACATGAGTTGAATGGAACAGCAAAATAACCAATGTTACGTGGTACGGAATCCACCAATCAAATGATGGATCTATTTAGGTGTGTTATAATATACAAAAATATACATATATAGCAGTGTTAATTAAGCTTAGTAGTTTCATTGTCATAGCACCACTGAACATGCAGTCTGCTGTAGATATTGGTGCTATACAAACCCATGTTGATTGATTAACATTTATTTGAAAGTTGAACCATAGCGTATGTTCCATTGCAGGGTTTATGCAAAGCACGCGAGCACCAGGTGGAAACAGAAGATCACCTGAAGCAGATTGCCCTGCGAGAAGAAGGTAGACTGAAGCAGGAGATCAAACGGGTTGAAAATGACTTGACTGATATTAAAGAAAGAAAAAATATATATGAAGTAAGTTCTGCTTATTCGCATCCAATCACAGGATTTATACTCAGGATGGTTACATTTTTTAGAAGGAATAGATGGATGCATATGAACTGCTTACTAGTTTTATAGGAATATGTGTGGGACTAACATTAATAAATGGTGACATTTTTTTTAAAATAAAAAAATAATTATAAAAATAAATGATGAAGATGATTTTATTAATAATGATAATACATTGATAATATAATATTAAAAATAATAATGTTAAATAGTAAAAATAACACTAATAATGATAATATACTGTAATGATAATAAAAATAGTAATGATAATTACGTTAATATAATAATAATAATTAATATTATTAATAATGACAATGATGATAATAATAATAATGATTATAATACCATATTAATTGATTGATGATTTTTCCTCCAGAATACTATATTTAAAGATACAAAGCAACTGGAGGAGCTGAAATCCCAGATGAACTGGGACCAACAAGCACTAGAAGCATGGCTGGAGGAATCCGCTAGGAAAGACGAAGACTCCATGACGTTAGCCAAGTACACGCGTATGGACGAGGCAAAGGTCAAGGTGAGACTCTTCCAGGTGTAATTTTAAAGGGCCATACAAGCATGTGCCTAGCAAAGTTTTAGAAAAATTAATTCTTAATTATTAAACTGACATGCAACAGGTGCTGACCTTTGTTTATTTAGGTCAATCACTGGCCAATGACAAGGTGTATCTCCATACTCCAGGTGGTGTGGGGGTGGGGGCTGGCTTGGCAAGAAAAATTTCATCTTTTTAATTATTTTTTGACATTTCCATAAATCTGTACCCTTGTTTTGTTTTTATTTTTTTACAATCCATAGACTTTTTAATTTTTTAAATATTTTGTGATTTATAAATTTGAAATGAAAGCCATTAATACTTTAAGTCTAAAAAATGTCTTTTTGTTTGGTTTCTAGGAAATATCATTAAGGATGCAGAAAATGACTGATGAGTCGATGAAGAAAAAGAAGCTTCTTGATCATGAGATGACGCAGACGTTAACAGCCCAGGTAAGAGTTGGGCCCAGCCCATGGTCTGTTGGGCAAACCTTTTTTTTACCATATTTATAGAGGGTGACCCTTTCAGCGTATCCAGGAGGCGAGTTGATTGGACGAGCGGTTAAGTCAGGGGCACCGTAACCATCAGCTAATATATCGGCGCTGGTTCGAACAGCTCACTCGCCTATATTTCCAGTGGTAGAACAAGTCTTCTCGGATAAGGACTTTAAAGCGTAGGCCCAGTGTACTCATTTGGCTCGTGTGCACTTCTAAGAACCCAGTACCTCCTTCGAGAAGAGTAGGGGGTAACCCCGGTGTACTGGTCCATTCAGTCCCCTGTTGTTTAATGGATATGGCACGTAGGATAGTGATTAAGTTCGCTGATTGGCATATCCGTGGCACTCATGTCTAAAGAAACGAAATGAAAAAAAAAAATTCTAGAAGGTCGGCTGATATTCAGGGGTCCTGTTTTTAAAGAAATTTAATAATGTGATGCTTTTATCAGGAAATTTCATCATCCTGAGTAAAAGTCCTCCTGTCACAGGAATTGAACCCAGGACCCTGGGATTAGAAGGCAAGCATCTTAACCACTGAGCTATTCAACTCCACTCCACTTGTCTCATGGTGTACTCCTTGGAATCATGTCGGATGTTGACCGTTGGCCCAGAGTTTGCCTGCCTTTTAGCCATACTATAGCCACCAACATCTTGTTGCTCCGGCTATATGAAAGAAATAAATCTAAAAAATGTATAATGCTGCCCATTAAAACACAATTTGGCCGCCTCTAATCTACAATAATTGTTTTTCATATTTCTGTAATTATACCTCAGATTGTTTAAAAGTTATTAAATGAATGTTGTTAATAGTTTTTAATGTTTTTTTTTTTTCTCTCTTTTAGTTAGAACTTGACAAAACAGCAGAGGAATTTCGCAAAGCTCACCAAGATAGGACAGAGTTAATTCGGCAATGGGAAGCTACCATCGACCAAATGCAGCGTAGGGATCGTGAAATGGACCAACTTGCCAATGTAATTTTCATTCTATAGACTTCTTTTCTTTGATAAAAACCAACATAAATCACAATAAATTACATCTTTATTACATTCATCTGTTCAAGATATTTAAGTGTTGCATGCATTAGTATTTATTTGTATTCTTCAGGATCTTGCGAATGTAAAAGGTGAGGTTCGGTCACATGAGGAAATCGTTAGAGAGAAGCAACAGTTTCTGGAAAATGAACTGGAAAACAACGATGAACAGCAAAAGAAAATACAAAGCACAGATCGACTATCAGCTAAGTTACGGATTGATTATCAGGACACAGAAACACAGCGTATTCAGTTCGCTGATGAGGTATGTACAATCCTCTCTCTTTCTTCTTTTGTATTACTTCAACTAATTATCATGATTATCTTTATCATCATAATTACCATTATTATTATTATTATAAGGTGTATGGTAGTACTAGAAATGATATTAATTATTATTTCTAAAATATGGTTCCACATTGATATATTTCTAAACCAAATTACGTTTTGATTCTTAATGTCTTGATTGTCTATCACACAAGCTCAACTGACTGTTAAACACAGCTGCTGTTTTGAAGATGTGTCCCTACATGATTTTATATTTTTAAATTCATATTTCCAACATAACATAATACATCAAACCACAATTACATAACATGACAAGAAAGGGAAAAAAAAAAAAAGATTACATAATAATAGTTATATATCCCTACATAGTTGGTATATACAGAATTTCAATTTTTATTGATAATATATACATTTCAATTATCATTGGGTTTTTTTTATGTATTTCAGTTGGAGACCCTAAAGTGTACGGTAGAAAGAACAGCTACAGATTTAGAAGGAATGCGAAAAACAGTCACCGAGCTAAAGAGAGATGTTGAGGATAAAAAGATGAGGTAAGCAAAACATTTCTCACTAAATATTGGCGTAGTAGATAATTCAAGCAAGGCATTAAACTGACACACATGACCCAACTTATTCCCAAAGAATTTTTGAAAAATTAAAACCATTGTTTCTTGTTTCTGTTTACAAAAACTGCAATCGACCCGCAGCTGTCAAAAACTCCACATGACAAATGGAGCAACCCTTTAGTCACATTGAAATATATTGGTTCATGATTGGTTGAAACAGACCCTACCCAAACTGTCTTCAATTTCATACATATACTTATTAATATGGCTTAAGTTATTACTCATTTAAAAATTATTGTTTCGAGTCAGTAGAAACCTGGGTTAGGATAAAGTTACTAAAAGTCATTCAACCCATGCTAGCACGAAAAACAGACGTGAAACCGAATATTATGATGGTGATAAAATTTAATGTTTTGTACAGAGTCCAGCAGGCTAGAGAAGTCAACCAGCAATTGAATGACAAATATCATCTCATCATGGATGCATCAATGACTGCAGAAGAGAACGCTGCCATGATGGACCAACTCCTTCAGGAGGAGGAAGACAACATGAAAGAGTTGGAAAAGGAACTCCGTCACCTGCGAGAGTTGCAGTATCGCAAAGCGCAAGAACTGTACAACAGCAAAAAGCTGGAGAAAGACACAACAGCAGGGATCCAGGGATCAAGAGCTGCCATCCGTAATCTTGCAAGCCGCATCAGTAAGCTAGACCATGATTCCTTGAAGCAGCAGGAGATTATATATAATCAGGTAATCTTTTTTTTTATTACCTCCAAATACCAGCACCCAAAGATCTTTATGTGGAGATGAATAGCTTGGTGCGCAAGATGCTTTGCTTTCTAAGAACAATCTTCGCCATCCGGGGGAGTCCACCTAGTCATGCTACACTGCATGACATTCAATTTCGCAACATCCTGCCAGTGCAGAGCGAGAGGTTTGAACCCTGACCTCAATGTGAGAGCCCAAACTGTATTGGATGTTTTTCAAGTGTGTACGTGAACGTAAAAACATTTTATTTCTCTTGCAGGACTTTAACATTCAGCAACTTGAGCGGAAGATTTCACGCCTCCAGGGTGAAAGAAGCACTGAAGAGATGGATGCCCTGAACGCCAAAATCATGGAATTGACAGACACGTTGGACGTCCGCAACAACACACACCAATTACTTAGCGCCCAGCTGAAACGACTACAGGTGAGAATGAATTATCATTTTGTAGTTAGGATACCAATACCAATGATTAAACAAATAATAAACACATTTTATCAAAAGAAATGAATAAACAATATTTTCCTACTACAAGTAATAAATAAATAATACTTACATTCAAAATTTACTCAAATCAAATATTTCAAATATTATTTTTTTTAAATCATAAAAAGAGAATAACTAACCGAAGTAACATTAATTTTAAAATACTGAAAAAGTGAAATTTAAGAGGAATTCATATAAATTGTGAAAATTGTATTTTAATTAATTAAAACTACAGATACAATTAGCGAATATAATAATTATTAAATTAATACTGCCCTCACCAATGATAGATTTTTTTACCCATCAGGATGACATAAGGCGAGTGAAGCGAGATTTAGAGACAAGCGGCAAAGAGAAAGATGATCTGACAAGCAAGATAGAGGAATTGAATCTCCACAATGACAGCTCACAAAGAGTTCTCAAGAAAGTTATTTCACAGAAGCAGGCAAGTGTCTTAACCATTTTTTAACTTGAAAGTTCCTCGCAAAACACACTTAGGAGTTTAGTTCACTGTCTCTTTATTGCTTCTGAACCTAATAATTTAATCGGTCATACACTGTCTGCGTATTGTATGTTATTCAGGCACAGTGGCGGTATGCACTTTATGGAGTGACTGCTCTAGTTATGTATTGAAATTAGTAAAAGTTTCACAGTCAGTTTAATGAAGAAGTAATATAAAATTTGTTTGTTAGATAATAATGTTATTATTTGTATTATATATTTTTATGTGCTTTGTATTTAACTTTTATATTTATAATACTGTGTAATAAGCATATGAATTGAAAGAAAATGTATTTTTTTTGCAGTATATGACAAATAAGTTGAATCTAAATAATTATTCTTTGTATTTTGGGTTTATTACTGCAGGATTTGATGGTTGATGAAAACATCTTAAAACTTGAAATCAAGCGATTGAGAGATATTCTAAACTCAAAAGCAGACACTGTGTTCAGCTTGGAAAAGAGACGACTGCAGTTGGAAACGGTAAGAAATTCACTTATGCACACATAATGGTGCCTCTGTTTCATTTATTATACCGTATTTATTTGAATAAAGGCTTCCCCGCTTTTGAATAAACGCCCCTCCAGAGCCTCATTTGGAATAAACGCCCCGGTAATTATGTATTGTAGTTATTATCAAGGAGCGTTTAATTGAGTATTTACATATTCATTTTACACCAAAAAAAATAAATATCTCCTTTGAATAAATGCCTCTCTTGAATAAACACCCTTACAAAAACCCTTCTCAATAATAAAGGCATGGGGTGTTTATTCATTTTGACACAAAATAAAGGGACTCGGGGCTGTGGCATGTCAGGCAACTAGTATAGTCTAATATTAATTGCTGAACTCTTGTTCAGATACTTAGTGAAAACAATAATTCATAAAAATATACAACATTAAAACAATAGGAATAATAACATTTTAATTAAAGTCAATAAGATTGTATTTTGTGTGTTGTTTTTCTCATAATAAAAATTATTGAAATACTGTACTCCATGCATGTTTGCCACCACATGCCTTTTCTCTTTATTTTTATACTTTGTTCTCATTCCTCTTTAGTTGATGTAAAGTGCATAGTCCATGCAATATGCGCTATATAAATGCCAATTTATTATTATTACAGACAAAACAAATTTTAATAAACATCACAACTTTTTCACAATGTAGGCAATGAAAGAAAGACGTCAGGAGATAGCCATCCACAAAGACATGCTAAAGGCACAATTGAAGGCATCTGATGAAGAGAAGTCTACGGTTAGCATGGAACTACATGAACGCATATCAAAGATCGACAAGTTGCGCAAAAGGTCAGTATACTTAAGGATGGAACTGTAGCTAGCCAGGCACGTACTATGTGGGTGATTCCATCTCCACTTGGCGTGAGCGCTAAAAGTGTTGCATCATTAGAAACAATTATTTACCTTCATTGTCCTTTGCATTGCATTGACCGTAGTGTGTGCTTGGGTTAAGATGAGATTGTCTTTTAAAATCTGATTGCTATAGATTCGCTGATAATTCATTCCATTTCCTAAACATACATTTTCATTAATATAATAGGTCCTCACTTGTTTTTAACTTTATAATGTTTTATTTTATAATTTGTGAAATAATGATTTGAAAATAACTTACTAACCCTTTAGTTGATATAAAATGATTTCAATCTAGTGGAATTACAGCATGATTGTGAATTTGCTTGATCCAATAGATATGAGATACTGATGATCTCCATGGCACCACCTGAGGGGGAGGAGGACCGTTCCCAAGCCTACTATGTTATACAGGTAAGTTGGATTGTGTATGTTGAAAACTACTAAATAACACCTGGAAACTAGATTCTAATCCCCAACCTCATAAAATTCCTCTAATCTATTCACCTTATAAATATACATAAGCTCATCCCAACCATATGAAATCCCCTTAATCTCATAAAATCCACTTGATGTCAAACTTAATCTACTGTACTTTATTCTCGAGTCATGAAATGTCATCCCACCCTCATCAAATCCAATTGAATTAATCTTTAATCTTAAGAAATCCACTTAAATCCACATCTCAACCAATCATAAAATCCACCTGATCTCATCTCCACCTCAAGATCTCAATCCTAAATCCTCTTCTTCCAGGCAGCGCAACAGAAAGAAGAATTACAAAGAAAAGGAGATGATCTGGATGCAAAGATCAGGAAGTCAGAGAAAGAGATCAAAGCACTGGAGAACACTCTGAGACTAATGAATGGTAGAAATGAAGTGTACAGGAAAAGTTTCAACAGAGTTACAGAAACAAGTAAGTAACACAGGACTTGCAGCTGCACCTCAAGCTCTTGGTGCTCCCTCCATTTAAGTTAGGAGCTATCTTAATAACTTATGGTGCTTCAATTCTGCAAAGCATCTTGTTCCACTGACCATGTCAATCTCTATGTTTCCAACTATCATCCCCTCCTGGGAGGAAAAGTCTTCTCACTATCCAAACATTTACAATGAACCTACTGGCCAATGAACCTTGTTTTCTTGGCTTCATCCATATGGATTTACCTGCTCTTCTCTGTTTGAAAACTCTCCAACTAGATACCATTCAGCATTCATGTATATTTAAAAAATGAATCGCATTCCATGCAATGCCCCCTTTCTCATAAATATTTCTTATTTTTCACAAGTCTTTTATTTTTCAATTTTTTGTCATCATTATTTACTTTAATTATTTGCTCAATAGCTAATGTATAAACAGAGTTTGCCTGATAGTTTATACTTGTTATTATGTTCGAGGTCAGACATTAATGCACTGCTTCATCAGTCAGTCTTAATAAACATGACCTGTATGAGCATGCTTTAATGTCTAGTACCAACTGTTAATATTTGCTTTAAGGTGAAGAGTATGAGGAAAAGCAACAACTGGAGGAGCAGCTTCGTGCAGTGATGGACAAATACAAATACAAAAGACGTCAGATACGTGAACTGCAGGATGACCTTGGTACGATGAGTAACACACTGGATAACTTAGTGCGGGATGAGAACGCTTATTCTGAAATGATTTCTGAGAAAGAAGTGAGTTTATAAGGATTAAGGAAAATAATAAATATAATGATAATGACTAGTAATGTAATGTCAGACCAAACATTTGTTTTTTTGAGCTCATATTTGGTGGTCCAGTGGTTATGAAACCAGGGTAGTTATCTAGAGGTTGTGGGTTTGATTCCCACTTGAATCACTTGCAATTTTTTTCACTAGTACTGTATTGGGGAACGTTCTGAGTATTCAGTACGAAAATACATCAGGTAGGGCAAAAACGGCATTCTTATGATTTTTTTACGGTCTTTCTCTTAGTATGCTTTGTATGATGTTACTTTTGGTTTTAGTGGAATAACTACAATATGAATGTGCGAGTGTATTTTATGGTATCACAGACTTGATAGATTTATAATTTTGCAAGCTTACATACTGTAGTACACTTAATTTCAATTTTGTATGTAGGAAGTCACTTCAGAATTGAATGGAAAGAGCGATGTACATTTATGTTAATATTCTATTTTTCTTCGTTTTTAGAACAAAACACAACAGTTGAGCAAGGAATTAGGAGACCAAAAGGTGAAAATTGAAAGAGTGAATAAACAAAATGCAAGATATGCAAGAGAACTGAGAACGTCAAAGAAAGTTAAAGGAGAAACACATGAAGAGGTGTGTAAAAATGACAATACACAGAGAGTGTTTTCAAAGTTCTAATATTACCCTTAATATGTCTATTTTGTAAATACCTATGTGGTTAAACTGACTATTTCCAATGTTTCTTGAATTAAAAGCCCATAATAAAATAATAGAATTCGCGTGGGAAAAGAAATGAGGAAGAGTGCCTCATGTTAATAAAGTGCAAAAACCCCTGAAATCAGTTTAGATATTCATAAAACATACACAATTGCTTCCTAAAATATTATAACAGATGTTCTATAATTTCATTTTTTTTTATTTAGCGTGACTTTGCTTTGCGTGAGCTTCGTGATTTCAACAAGAATGTGATGAAACAGATGGGAGAGGTACTCCACGGCCACCCTGATCTCACACCAACAGCGCAGATGCTCTTCTCCCAGGTAAGCAACACTTTAAAGCCCAACACAGTCCATGAGTCAGCTGTCTCTAAAATGTGAGGGTACGCAAATGATGGCTAATAGCTTAGCATTCAATATCAACAACACAGTCACCATTATTAGATAGAATGTTATTGTTGAACAATAATTATTTCATTGGGAAGTATAGATAGTTGATAACCTTGGTAACTGATACAAATCTGATCACATTTTAAATAGATCTGTAATGTCATCTTTCGATTTCTGATAACTTCATTAATTTCAAAGGACCAAAGAAAAAATAAATTAAATTTATCAATGATTTATCAAGAATAAAGAATAATTCTTAATTATCAAAAAATTTAAGGATCGATGCAAAACCATATAGTTAGTAATATTTTTTCTTCTGTTAATTGGCAGGAAATTTATTTCTTCATAGTTTATTAATTACACTTATGTGTTAACTTGCATTGTGTTGTGTATATATTGTATGTCATTGTTTGGTAAGTTTGTATCGACAATTAATGTTGGACTCTGTTCTACTCTTATTTGCTTATAAAGTAATAATATGTCCTGTTTGTCAAATATGTAATTACTTATTCACTCATTTTATTTATACTAGGCTGGTTTACCTGCACCCCCACCACCAAGCTCACCCGGCAAATATAGCTCTCGTCCTGGTTCCTCTCTCAGTGGACGTAGTGTTGGCAGCCTAGGCTCAGTCAGGTAATTCTCATTAATAATAGATTTATTCTTTACAAAAAAATGCTTTTACTAGGCTGATGGCCTAGTATGTGGTATAGAAATGCTGAAAGAAAAAGAAAAAATAATCTGTCACACGATAGAAATAAGTTGTCCAATAAATTACTATATTGAGTGAAGCAAAATAGGGACTATGGCAGAGATTGAACCTTTGTTGAAAAATTCTCAAACTGAGTTAAAAACAAAGTTGTTTTAACTTCTACCCACTTAATTTCTGTTTGTTTTGGTTCCATTTTTTCTACTATCCAAATTTACTCCTTGGTTTAATTCTTATGATGATTTTGCTAAAATTGGTTTATATTCTGGATGACATTTCTCTGTATACATTATAAAATATTTTATAAAATTCATTATATGCCAAAATTTCTTGGTATGTCCAAAGACAATACATTTCCTGTGTCCTCCATGATACCTGGAATGCTCATCCGATTGTATTTTTGTTGAAGGTTTATTTACTGATTGCAAGTGGCAGCCAATGGTTGAATTAAGTACAATCAGTGTATGTCTTGGAATATTGTCATTGCAAGGGTTCCAAATGGGTAGAACCGACACCCAGGAGATGTGTTTAAACGAGGCTCCTTAACACATGATTATATTTCGCTGTGTATGGCGATATCCATTGTCACTGACTTCTGGGAGACAATTGATAATACAGTAGAAAATGCAAATATATTGAATCTGCAGGAGATGGGTTATTCTCCGGGAGATTCGTGTGGGGGCGCCTTCCTGACATGTCATTGTGATTAAAATTTCTTGTTTGATTGGTTTAAATGATTTATTAATGACAGTTGTTTTTGTCTGACAGAACACCATCATCCATACGTAGCGGAGAGTCAAGTCGGGCAGCGTCCAGCAGGGCAGCATCCAGCAGAGCAAGTGTTGCTCGAAAAGCTACGATTGACCTCGGATTTGAGGTCAGCGGAATCAGCCCCGGTAGATCACCATCTCAAACACCACCAGGAAGCCAAAGAGGGTCGCGACCCCCAAGTGCTACTAGCAGTCGTGGAAGTCGTCGTTAATTAAATAAGAGAAACAACACCATTTTATGGATTTACTTTAAAAGTTTATTTCATGATTTAAAAATAGACAATTATATCTAAGAATATATAATGATCCAACAAATAATATATACACTGAAACATACAATTAGATTACTTTTGTAAATAACCACAAAATTTTAATAATATTCTTACTGTGTACAACTTTGTTCTATTTATTCTATTGATTTGGTCAGTGATAGGAAAAATGTAGACCTCAACATCTGAAAACCTTGCTTGACAGACACGAAAGTGAGAAACACCAGTATTGTCAGAAGGATGAAGTAACTCCTCAAAATATTCAACATTAAATAAATCATAAGTAAAAACTTAATGAGAAAGATACTGCATAATTATTATATTTAAAAAAATACAAATACTCTTTTGGTTTATTTGAAAAGAATCTGGGTTGATATTTTATTACTGAAAATGAATCAAGAAGCTTTGATTAGAAATCTACAGTATAGGCCCTGCCTGATATTCATGAATATTTCAGTACAGCTCATTAACATTATAAAGTAACTATTACTGATAGTTAATACCAGTTATCAAATTATAACTGACATTTTGTGTGCTGGGAGAAATCAGATAAATATGAGTTTAATTAATTACAGCTCTAAATACAAGATTCACAGTCCAGAGGTATAATACCAGCCAAGTATATTTGGTGGTTGTGGGTTCGATTCCTGTCTGTGTCACTTTGATTATTTCCATTGTACTGTAATATAAACATTAAACGTTGATTTGTATATTATGTAGTATATCTATGTAAATCTTACAATGGAATATATGTGGCAAAAATAAGCCAAACCAGTCACTCCTCGCAACAAATTGATTTTTAGTTATTAATGGTTAATTAATAAAATGAAGTTATAAAATGGTAAAAACATTTTTTAAATACATTTCGTTATGAATTTATAGGAGTTTTTGAGAAATCAGCCTGTTTACGATTTTTGGACACTCCTCAGGTAGAAAATCACCACCAAAACCTTAAAAAATGTTGTTTTAATGTTGATAATGGGGAAAATAACAATCCATGATGTATAGATATATAAATTTTAGTTTAGTGTAATAAAATATATTTCAAAAACTGACATTCCAACATGTTTTGGCTATTGTCTTTGAAAGACGATTTGTTAGGAGTGACTGGTTTGGCTCGTGTTCGCCTCATATAGTGAAGTTTGCGATCATTAATATTATGTTGAATGATGTTAAATTAAAATTTCAAAAGTTTGTAACTATAGAAATTTACTACAGTATGCTTGATCTATTAGTGCTATTACTCTTGACATAAGATGGCATAACTCAGAAGAAAGTGATACAAGACAATCACTAATTCACTTTCTTTCATACTGTCTTCATTGGCGGATCCAGGAATTCGAAATAGAGGGGCCCAGAGGGACTTTCACTGATGAAGGGTAAGTGCCACCTCAGCCCAACCATGTTTGGGGATGAGGTAAGAAAACTCATGATTATGGCACCTCCACCTCTAGATGGCTGGAAATGGCACTCTCAGAATTATTTGAATATAATTTTCTTTTTTTCTCCATTTAAAAAAAACCAATTTTGACAAAATTGGGGGGGGGGGGCTGGCTTCCCCTCACCCCTCTTGAATTCGCCACTGATCTTATCAGTGAACCTAATGGTTCCATTTCTATTTATTCCCCTCAAAAGAGAGAATATCTTTCCTTATTTCATTCTATCCAGCATCAAGTGACTCGCCGTTTACAAGATGACATAATCTCCTTGATAGTAAATTTGTGAGGTGTCGTCTTGTGGTATCAAACAAGAAAAATGAGTTATTTAGATAGATGACACTATAAGCTAGCTATATTATGGTCTTTAAATCAGATTCCTAGGTTGAGCACAACTGGAGAAAAATTATTTTCAAATTTATTATGGTAACATACAAAAAAATTGCCTCTAAAGGTAAACAACTGATACATTTTGTGTTGGTTTTCATATCAATTCTGAAAAAAAGCTTCTCAAAATGTGCCTCAAAAACACATATAACATATGCAAATTAACTGAGAACAGTTGCAAATATACAACTTAAAACACTGAAATACAATTTTTGTCACTGTATCACTTCATATATATTTTCTTTAATATATCAGATTGGCCTCTGTACAACATTCAAATTTAAATATTTAAAAAGTGACTGGCTAGCATTCTCTTTAGGAACAGAGTTTTCTTTTATTTGAGTATTAATTATAAACCAGTCCATTTCATTTAATTTTATTATTTATAAACAAGTACATATGCTGAAGCATAACACACTTGAATAATATGCTGAAATTATAGTTACTATTGTTACTAACATCATCATAAGTATCATAAACATAATAGTGTATAGTGAAACAATGTCAATAAAAAATGTATTCAGTGTTATGGTAATAATTGTTAATAGCATGATATAAAATCCAGTGGTTGATCCAGGAATTCAAAAGAGAGGGGGCAGTCAGAGGGTATTTTATAGATGGAGGGGGCCAGACTACCATTAGCCCCAACCATGGGATTTATTTGTCTACAAGGGTTTTCCCCCATCTATGCATGTGGGGGCTCCCTGACAATAATATTATTGTTTAATGACAATATTCATGCTATATGCACCAGCAGGCAAAGAGTGATGACTTTTGTTGGCCTTAAATATACAATAGTGATGGTATACTACATTAATTAATACCAATAAATAATGTTAATAATTAAGAATACTGTACTACAACCAACACATTAATACAAATATACATAATACCCATATGATATATTATTGTTAACATATTTATAGTCTTCAGTGTTGTACATTTGTAAATTTTATATTAATTTTCTTTTACAAAAAAAGCCTGTAAAATTTTAATAATAATTTAACAATTAAAAACCCCCAATATTTATACTGGTATTAACACAAGATTAGGGGACAGCCAGTTTCAAAAAGACTAAGTGGAAAGTGTGAATAATAAATTGCCCGAATACATTTTTATCTCGCTGCAAATGAGATAGAGATTTAAATTACAATTCAATTAACACAAGGCTGTATTGTCCTGATTACTAAGCAATGAGGCATTAAGATGACAATGGTGAAATTAACAGCCATAGAGTTACCAGGATTTAAATGCGTTGAAGACAGCACCGGTTCTTTAAGGAACCATTGTGATTACACTGCAGGACAAAGCATCTCGAATATGAACCGTTACAGTCATATGGATCATCAATGGATTTTCTAATTTGTAACATAAACAGCGACGATCCATCTCGCAAGTAAGTGGTGAAAAAAACCAATCAATAAACAGAATAGATTAATGTTATTACATAAATCTAATCTTTCGATTTGATATTGTCTACACTCAATACGGATACTGTTTGCACTATGCGTATTACCTTTCGGGATTAATAGAATTAGACAACGCAGGGACAAACACGAACCGGCTATGATTCCCTATTGTTACAAAAACACTTAATTGAGCATTGACGGCCAATCAGATTTCCTTCACAACGCGACAAATTTTACAATCAGATTTGCAACAGCAGAGAGATACCGAGGACGAGAGTAAATTCCCTCTGGGCAATCATTTGAAGGTATTTGCCACTTGAATTAATCTTATAAACTGTTATCAAAAACAAGGAGACTCACGCGACAAGACTCGGCTTTCGCAGAAAGGCGCCAAGCACGAGAAATATCCAGCTATTATCCTTTTATCGTGAGTTGTTACATCGCAACAGAATTGAATCCACTTAATTATCCGTTTGGCCGTGAAGATACTTACATGGTACAATACACAGTGAGTTTTCAACGCCGCGGCTCATATTACCCCCGAAGGCAAGATGACACTACGTGTCTGAATACGGTTATTGGTTGACGAGAAAAGCTTCCTGCTGTTTGATTTGCGAAGGGAATTGTAACCCAGAAGAATTGTACGGGCATTTCTTCGTGAAAGCACTGGGTTTAATAGATTTAGCAATTACTCCACAGGGAAAACAAACCTTAATTTAATGACAACAACCTGACTGTGAAGAGTCGCACGCAAACTTCTTCAACATGACTTGTTCGCAATCGAATATTTCTCTTCAAGGTGAAAAGTTTAAACATTCCTCTATCCGCCTGTAAAGAATTGTATTATACTCATGTTTTTAATTCATTTCATACATTCATTTTATCTACTGTCAAAAGACAGAATGCAAAATTTCCTGATCCATTTATTTGAAAAATATTTTTGGCATTATTAATATTTATTATTATTATTATTTATTTAGTTTTCATTATCATTATTATTTATTATTTATTATTATTATTACTTTTCATTTTATTTATTTATCTCCAGTAAAACAAAATATTTATTCTACAATGAAAAAAAAATGTAAAACTGGACTAGGGTACCACAATTGCAGGAAAACAGGAAAAAATGCACATTGCACAACAGGAAAAAAAAATGATGAAAAGGACAAAAAGAGAAAGCATTTTAAGTTGAATTTTACTGTAATTGGAATTTGAAAAAAACTGGCTTTAATACTTCCTTGAAATCACAAGTAATCTGGAATGGTAGGAAATATGACATGGAAAACAATATTAATATGATTTTGTGATGCTTATTATACACAGTATTACTGGACATCTGTATTCAACCAAATTAACAATATTCTCAAAGCTTTTCATCTGGCTTCATCAATTTGTATGTAAATTTGCATTCTGTTTTTTTTTGTAAGCCAAAAATAAAGCAAATTACTTAAATTTTGGCTTTACAAAAGGTTATTACAAATCAACATACAAATTAATATTATTGTCACATGGTTACGATACAAAATTTCAAAAGTACAAATAACAGACATTGAAATTTATTATCTTGTGATGATATTGTATTAAGTAATAAAAATTGGGAAGAAAAGCAGATGGATAACTTGACACTAAAAATCTAGGTTTATGAGGAAGGACACCTGTAAGTTTTAAATAAAGCTGCTACATGCCCATATTTAGTGATGATGTGTCTATATATGATGTCGTCATGACCATATTTAGGCATGTCACATGTGTTTTGTCAAATAAAATTTGTTAGTCTGGACAAGTATAAAGGGATGTACTTTCAAATTCAGAAGTTAAAAACAAAATTGAAAACAAAACTTGTTTGCTGCCCCCAATAGTTACATTAAAGTTTTTTTTTTTACACAAAATAAACTGAAGTGGGGTAAGGTTGTAATTTTTAGACCACACTACTGTACATTAAATTATAATGCAATTTATAATGCTGTAAAAATATAATTTATTTTCATCTTCAATTTTACCATGTTTGTGCAAGGGGAAACTTTTTTACTATTATCATCACCGTCACATCATTATCATCATTGTCAAAATTATCATCATCATAAATATTATTAACATGTTTGATGAGTAAAAAACTATTATCATTAACATCAAAGACGCTGTTTGAAATGAAAGTTTCAGTAGCTCACCGTGTTTTTTCGGATGAGACACTTAAGCCTTTGGTCCAGTGTGTAATAATGGTCCACCTGCACGTTAAAGAGCAGTGCTCTACAGGTAGTGGATTGTGTCTAGGTGTACTGTCTGACCAATTCATATCCAGGACCCAACTGAAAAAGTCTTCTGACTGTGGTAGATTATCCTTTGTATACTATCTTACACTGACAAAATCTAATCTTTGCATCATTTTGAGTACAAATATAGAATATTTAAAATTATGATACCACTACCATTATTATCATCAACATACAATTATCTACTAATTTCTGTAATTTTATAAATAAGTATGAACTTCCTCAATATTGAAATATTAATCTTATAATTTTAAAAAATTGTCACTTTTATTGACGTTTTTTATACATCATTCTTGAATAAGTATTGATTGTCTTTTAAAAACCGTCAGATGAGGGCGGAAAAAAAATTTGGTTTCCTTATTTAGCAAATGGTTTTGCCAAAAACATCCAGATGGAGGAGAAAATAAAAATGAAGTTTTATTGCTGAATGTAAACAGTGTAGTATGGGATGGTTAAATGCATCATATTTTTGGAGTTTTCAAGACAGTGGCGGGCATAATAAAAATAAAGAAAAACATATTTTTTTTCTGAAATTTCCATTTTTTCATGGCGGCAATGCACTAATTTGCCAAAAATAAAATGTTATTTTTATTCGAAATCTTCATTATTGGTAGGTGGTGTGTTCCCTAAACAAGGTATAAAAAAGTCTTGACTTACTAACATTAGGCCAACCATTATGATTCTTTTTTATATTTCCTTTTATCATTTTTATAAATTGTATTACTCTTATTATCAAGATAGCATTGTAATTAATATCCGTCTTGTAGTAATCAACTTTTTACCCGTATTCCTAAATTGTTTTATCTATATTTTCACAATACTCTTTTTGCTTTGTTTGCTTTATATATTGTAAGTTTAATGTCTGTAATATAACACTAAATATATTTTTAATTTTTATCTTTAAATTATATTTAATCTATTGCGTAGGCACCTGGATATAAATTTTGACTTTTGATTTTGTATCGTGTTCTATTGTCGACAATACTCCTTGATTCCTATCAGGTCCTTGTATGGTGGTACAAAGTACTGTATTGAGTGTAGATTATGATGAAAACAATAACTGTACGTATTATAATTCCGATATTTACATTTTGTAGCAGATGATGCATAAGAATCCACTGGGATCCACTTCTGCAGAGGGACATCAATCACTGTGAATGGATTGGTCTATAAGAAAGCACATTATTTTCTTTCTATTATCATCATAACCAATATCATTAATAAAATTACTTACATCTACTTTTATGATAAATCATCAGGTTGAAATCTTATTTTATTTATGTGACAACTGACGAATGAATGATAAATAGAATTATGTATGGTAGAAGACAGACAGATGCATTTGATTTTATTAAATTTTTATTGATTGCTTTAAAATTAATTTCAACTATTATATTTCACCACAAAAGAGTGTTTTGCTATTCAACAAAAGACAGACGGACAAGGACAAATATTCGTAGATGCCGCCTCAGGATGTTAATAATCAATTACAATAATAGTACACATAAATAATTATCCATACCCATGTATTTATGCCTTTATTTATACAGGAATAATTAATGTGTTATTTGCCATATTCATCAGTGTGATCAAATTCTAAAGAGAGATTCTAACTTTACTAACAAAATATAGGCTAATGCGGCATTAATATGGTAGGACCACACACTCAAAACATTTAACAGATTCAATTGTACATGAAGAATAAAAGAAAACAAAAGAATGTTGACCTAAAATAATCCCTTTTGTATCCAGTGAAAAAGAATTAGAGCAACCTTGTTAGGATGTTACCATATGTGGCAGTGAATAATAGATGGAGGTACATCCGATCTAGCTAATGATACACAAAAAACGAGAGATCAAAGCAGGTTTTAACAAAGACAGGATGGGTACAAAACAGATGAACAACGCGAGGAAATGCTTTTTTTCAAGTTCATTGAAACAAAATATTGAACGTATCCGATCACGGGTCCCAAAAATGGGTAGATTCGGAAATGGTAACGAAGCGCAATGATCCTGTGAATAGGAAATATAGGGTTACATAAAGCCACCAGCATGTGCGAACTGTTTTGGAATTTAATGGAATATAGTATGTGAATGGGAAGCTGCGTTTATTGAACTTATGATGACGTAACATGTCCTTATTTGGTAGTAGTTGCCCCAATTATTGGGCTTGCTGGCTTGCAATCCCAGCTTTCTGGGGAGGGGCCGGTGTCAATCGTTGTACATTAGAAGAGTTTTCTACTAAAATCAAAGCAAATAATAACCTAAATTATGAGTATTATGGTCATACACCTTGAAAACTCTAATTTAAATTTCATGTATGTAAAATATATTATTTTTATTTTTTGCATCGTTATGGGGTTAGGGTGAGAAAAGTTTCACATCTAATCTTGATCCCAATGATGGTCATTATTATTTAGTTTATTTAAATTCTGTTTACTTATATATCATTTATGTTATGTATCGTCTACTATGTTGACCATTACGAATAAATGTACCTTGAACTTTGG
>NW_022749760.1:81481-84056 GCF_011630105.1 Anneissia japonica
ATAAAACAATTTATCTACAAATCTGAATATAAATAAAAGTAAGTTAATAGAAAAAAATTGATTCATTAAGTTTATTCATTATCATTTTGTTATGTTATTATTGTTACACTGGCAACCCTCGATAAGTCCAGGCATGCACGTACATACCAAAAAAACATATGCAAATTATTGTATATGTAACAAATGTATATTGAAAGAACCTAATATAAAAAAAAAGCTTCAGAGTTTTGAATCTCTTATATTTCACATTTAATAATTTTTTAGACCCTAGAAGGAGGGGAGGGGACAAGCACCCTTTTTCCACCTTCTGAATCCACCACTCAGCTGAGTCTCATTGGAAATAATAACTTCTTTTTAACATTTAAGAGCTTCCTTATTCTTATTATATACCAGATTTTTTTTAAGGTCATCCGTAAAGTCAATCTCTTCCATTCTTACAATGTTAATATTACAATATTTCAATTAATTATCTTTGGTGTTTGGCAATGAAAATTAGTGAACAAAGAGCAGATAGTTGTAGATCTTTAGATGCAATCTGGACTTATTGTGTTGTGTGAGTTAGTAATTACAGAGAACGAATCTACACAAAAGATGAGAATACCGCATAGTTTTGAGATTGCCATTTCAATCATCCTTATTGGTTCAAATTAGATACGGCAACAGAATTGATGGCTTGTATTGCATTATCAGTATTGCAGTGACATATTATAGATAATTCGAAGCGATAATATATAAGTGAGGATTTAATTCGTACTTGTTGGGAAGGGTCTGAAATAGCTGGGGGAAGGGGTTGGGATAGTGGGGATGAAGAAGTAACTGGCTGGTGAATGTTTACTTACAGTATTTTTGTTTTTATTCTATTTATTGCAAATTCTCTTATTTTAAAATTACAGTATGGTAAATTAATTAATAATGTAAAAAGTATGTAGTGTTATGTTACATATTATCAAAATATTAATTGTCATAATTTTCATTATAATATTTATTTTACTTCTATTAATTTACTTCTCATAATAAAATTTAAAATTTAAAAAAAAATAACTAACAAATTTTAATTAAAATGTCATCATTGCAAAAATATTGTCATTATGATTCACACTACGATCAATGATTTGTTATTGTTACTTTTTATCATATTTATTCATCATTCTAAATAACGGAAATAACTAAAAAAAATTATTAGAAAAAAATGATTGGCAGATACTACAGTGGGAAAAAGATGTTGAACTCGCTACTTTTCACATAAAAATATATCAAATTGATTTATTATCAATTTAACTGAAGTGTGTTTAACTTGATCCACAAATAAATAACAAAAACTATAAAGCTGCAATTACTTTCTTCAGCAGATAACATGATCATAAAGTCAATTTGTTCTTAGACCACTACAAATAATATTAACACAATGACCTCTATTTACCTGCTTCCTAAAAGTTCGTCTTCAATTTTTTCTATAAAGAACATATTAAATTGTATCAATCATATTCCGGTAAACATACATAGAAACTATTAGCATTATAATTGGTTGCATACAGGCTATCGGCGGCCAAGATCCTGAGAGAGTGCACGGCAAATATTGGGAGCATTACGTGAAGTCCGTGTGAGAGTCGTTGCAAGCCTTGACCCTGCGGAGAAAGCGAATACTGGACGAATGGAGAGCATTTGAAGTAGCGCTAAAGCTTAGCCATTCTCCATCGTGAGTTTTTCATCCAAGGCTAAGCATCGTTCACCGTACTTGGTACCGACCACAAATCACTCTCAGATAATTCAATCCTCTTCTTTGCTTGAATTTCGAAGATCTTTTGAAAGCATTGACAAGCGAAAGGCAATCGGATTCCAAAATAATTTTCATTTACTTTAGAGATTATTGAATTGGAAATCGTAAGTGAATAGAAAGTTTCACAGACAAGTTCTCGTCTTTATCTTCTTATCCGCGTAAGCTCAGTCGTTTCTTTAGCGTAAGGACGTAGTTTGATTGTATGTACGTTTTTATCAATGTACATTAATGCTTCATCTTCGCTTAAGTGGATCCCACTAAATTTTACCTGATGTAAAAAATTGAATACTCTTAATGTCTCATGGTAAAACGATTTACTTTGATTGCTGGCAAAATCGGCTGATGACTTTAGTTTATGGCTCTTCAACTTTATTTTTGGTTTATCATTGAAATTCATAATGCTTAAGTTAAGATACCAATAAAACTTAGAATTAATGAGCATCGCAAGTGATTATTTTACTAGCTGCATGCTCACAACGCAATCCATAACTCAAATAAACTTGTAAAAGGATTGAAATTGTAAAAGATTAACAAATCGTTTTTATGAATATTTGTTAACATACCGTACATTTATCAACCATACTTTTTAATTCTTAGAGATAGACTGCCTGTAAAATTAAAAATTACATATCAATATTTGAATTGCTTAATATGTATATTTTATAGAGATAAACTGTGAAACATTGCGTATAGTTTAATTACTTTGGATAATAAAGGTTAATATAGATTTCAACTAGACGGAAAAAAGGAGACATTTTTCTCATTGTTTAACAAAACAAATCAACATTTCAAAAAAAA
>NW_022749760.1:84379-110907 GCF_011630105.1 Anneissia japonica
GTCCTTCCTCAGTGGCGAGTGAGTGAGGGTAGAAAAAGCTAGATGGTATAAAGTGAGAATTTCATGCAAGCATGATTGGAAACAATAGGCTGGGTGAGATTAGAATAAACAACCTAAACAAGTAAACAAATTTAAGTACAATCTTGCCATGAGAAAGGAATAGACCCAAACAGAAAACTGCTCTTTATTCCATCATCAAATATAACAGATGCAAAAAAATGAAACATTAAACTTACACTACCAAGTAAAAGTAAAAGAATTAACAAAAATAACTTTTCATTGTAGTTGATAAAGAAAGGTGGATCTAAAGCCAGGCACTTACTGCATCGTGCGGCGGTTGCATGACCATCGCATGACCGATCCAACTCTAGTATGAATACATTGCTTCATATTGGATCAACAAAATGTAGTAGAGAAAAGATACACATTGTTGCTAATAACAGCAGCCTGAATATTCTCAGATAAATTATTTTTTAAATATTAATAAATTTGTAGAAGAAATATATACAGTATTGTTAATCTTGTTTTTTAAATTCAATAATGCTTTGTACTCCAATTTAATCACTTATTTTTAATAAACAGGAAAATTTATGTATTTATTGTAGAGAAGTTTATCATTGCTGATGATAATGGCTTGAAAAATTGTAAATAATGTTTTATTGTATTCCATCCTATTATTACCGTGCCACCAGCTGTTTGCCGGGATGCGAGATGAAATCTAATAAAAATATAAAATAAACCATGTCTGTACAGTATCTTCTGAAAAAGAAACTTGTTATGTATTACATCATCTAGCTAGTATTTAGGCACTGTAGTTTTGCTATAGTAATAAACACAAATTAAAGCTGCAATCCAACTATTTCCACCCCTCCCTGTGGGAGATTATAGTATACCCCATTAGGTCCATTTTTGCACCTAACAGCAATCTACAAAACAGCGCCGCCAACGTCTCGCAACTCACTGGGGGACTTCCAGCGGCCTAGCCTGAGCAGCTGGCTAGTTACGAATAGAGCACCACGCAGCAGATACGCTGCTACACCTTTGCTATAGCAGCAGTAGACAACAAATACAATCTTGCTAATTACTGTAATTACTGTATATGTAAACATTGAAATAGATTCTTAAGACTTAGACTTGTTTTTAATGTAAATTTCGTGTTTTTTCCGTTTTAAAATATTTGTACTCGTTAGTAATTTAGATTCATCGTTGATTTAATCCATGATGGTAAGTATGTAGAGCGAAATGTTAGGCCTTTGAAAGTCCACAGTGGTAGTTGCCAGGTTATCGGAAATTTTCATTTCAAATTTTGCGAAAATGGTGTATAGGCCTAGATCTAATGTAATTAGATTAGATTAATTACAGATGAATATAAGTATGTAATAATGGTAATTCATGTTCAGTATATGCTATTACAAAATACTGCAACATTTAGTGTTTGTATGCCATTTTGTATTTTTTTCTGTTAAAAAAATTAAACGTAACAGTGACAAAACTCGGGGAATGTGCCCACCATTCCCCTCCCTAAATCTTTCCCTGCCTGCACAGACAGTATATATTTAACCTAAACTATATCTGAGGATAATCTGTAGTGTTGACAGACATCTAAGATTGCAAGTAATACAATTTTACATGGTTTATATCATTAATAGGATTATGTAGACAATTAAAGGCAACATCAAATTTAATAAGTACAAGCCCACAGGCATCATGGTGGACAGGTAGTCTAGTGGACTAACAGCTCAATAAAAACATATCTGAAGAGATCTGGTGTGTCTCTAGTTTGGTTACCAGCAAATTCATTAATGATTTGTATTTATAATTTTTCATGTAAATAGAGTCAATTTTAGTTTGATGTACTCACACTCAAATAAAAGCTTCATTAACAATAATGAAAATTTTGAATAGGTGTGATGTGAGTGTGTGTGTGTGGGGGGGGGGGAGAAAGAGGGAAGAGACATTGGACCTGCTGTTGGGTAAATCCTGGTGTCCCCTACGGATGAATGAATGATTCTTAAATCATATTCCTCTTGGCAACAGTGGTGTATGCTGCCCTCCTCTCAGTTGGTTGTCCTTTATTGGTCAAATTGTGTTTTGTAATATTTTATCATTCATTCCGCTTTTATTATCGAAACTCATTGCAGCACATTAAAACAAGTAGATTTATATACATTTATGTACATATAATACACTAATAAAATGATTAATATATTTACAAATTTACATTATAAATAGTGAAAATGTGAAAGTGTATAAAAAAAAACCAGTGAAAACTACTAAAAAGGAAAAAAATTAACATACAATAACAATTCTAAAATTAACAAAGCAATTTGGCCTATCAATTTACAAATTTGAAGCTTTACATTTTAACTTGTTTTTGATGTAAAATAAATTAAAATTAATTTCTAACTTAAAATAACCGTAAAGTTATATTGTAAAATATATTGAAGAATCTGTGCCACTTTAATTATTATGCCAATGTTTTCCCAAAATAGTTTGGAGAGACAACAGTATTTAAGTAGGCCTATACTCTTGGTACTTTGTCTGGCCGAATAGAGAAATTGTGATGTTTAATAAATAAAATAAAATACTGTATATATAAAGTACTAGAGTAGTTACCTTACTTTTCCAAATCAATTTGAACATTTGTATACTGTACAATATGTACCGAAACTGTTGGCATGGTATACAGAATCTCCTTCCAATTAAGACCCCTTTTGGGACTGGGGATTCCATGGTCTATAACAGCTTTGGTTTCTAATTAGAATAATAAAGATTAGGCACTGTTAATATGGGACACAAGAAAAGTGCTCTTTAATTGGAGGGGTCTTTCATTAGAGGGAGACCTTAATTAAATTAATTATTTAAGTTTTGAACAGTTATCAATATCAAAGACAACAATCATCTCCAAAATGCAATAAGGTTTCAAATCATATTATTGAGATTCCTTTAAGTTTGATAATTATAATTCGGAGAAATTTGCGCGCGAGTGGTAACATTATAGAGAGGAGTTGTTTATCAATATTCATTGCACTACATTCCTTCATTGCTTAATTTCATTATTGATTTACTAAGCTGGGATAATATTATTCTACGACGCCTCCCAAAGAGGATCTTGTTCCCGACTCAATAGTTGACCCTGACCTTATCAGGATCTGTATTGTTCGGTGAACTGTACAAAGCGAAGAAGATATATCTACGAGATAAAAAAAATATGGTCGGTGGCGCTATATTTAAGGTGAAATTCTTGTAATATGTATTCATAATAAAACATGATTCGATGGTCCACTCACTTAATTTTTCTGAGCGTTTTTGATGCTCAAATTAAGTTAATTGGGAAAGCGACTAATGTTTCAATCACGTTTTCGCAAATATTGGCGGTATGGATCAATTAAATTAGAACTCCCTATAGAATCAAATGTCAATTATACTCAAAGCAGTCACTGAATGTTTCCATTCTGCTTCACTTACTTCAACTAATCAATGTACTGTCATATTCGACACAGCTCCAAAGAAGCCTTTTGTTTGTTGCTCTATACACTAAAGTATTACAGAGATGCTTAAGTTAATAATCTTGTTTTCCGCGGAAAATCAATGCTTTGTTGAAGGTGATGATTGTAAAGAACAGCACAATGGTAAATTACTTAATGCCTTATTAAGTAAATAGAATCCAATGTGTTAGAATAATGAATCAAAATACTGTATTAGGCACTTGTTTTCTGATTTAGACTTGAAGATTTTGCAAGGCCAGGAAGGTACACAACATTTGGTGGGAGATCAAGGACAACACATTATTCCCATTATAAATAACATGGAGACATTACAATACAAAAATAACCAGAGGAATAAATATATAAGCTCAGGAACGGGAAAGATTTGAAAAAAATCAGGTTAATATGTCTTGTAACTTAGCTGAGTGGAGGAAATTAGTCAGAACGATTAGCGAAGGAGAGGAGGCGGAGAAATCAGAAAACTACTCAGCATAACGGCAAGAGAGGAAGTTAAGCGATAAATCAGATACTTTAAGAAATAGATTTTAAATATTAATATATCATAGATTTTTTCATTACATAAATAAACTCTTTTTAATATTGAAAATATTCGTCTTAAGTTATTTCATTTTATGATAAAATATTATTTTTCTTTAACAAATTAGATTTACAATTGAAAAACAAACATACAACATTGAATCAGTTTTAGCACAAAACAGTGAGAAACAACTAAATCAATTTAAAATATATAAATTAGACAACGATGTCAACATCCAGAAAATTAAACTTAAGTAGATAACAATATAAGTTTAAAAAATAACATACTGTTGCATTATAAAGATCAAAATAACCTTCAAGAAAAAAAAAATCATTAAAACATATATGATGACAGTATTTACAGATGAATTTCAATGAAACAAATTTCTTCTAATGTATAACTAGGTTTTGAAAAATGTTTTCAGGAAATAAGTTATATTGACCCATCATATAAACCTGATCATAAATAACATACAGAGACACTTTCGTAATTAATTTATGACTCTATAATAGTGATAATTGCAGATAAAGAAAATGGTCTTTGTACAAAAAATTTTAAGCTGTTAGACTGCTTCGCAAAATATATTGTTAATTTTTGCCCTCGAGTTCTGACGTAAATCTACAATTGATTTCGATTACTCAATATGTCAATGAAAAGAAACGTTGTTTTCACAAGTTCTATTGTTTCTTTTTTCACGTGCCCCACACTTAGCACCTTTCCCTCTGTTCACGTGTACGTGTTAGCAAAGCGGGGATGAGATTATGTCGGTTAAAAATCCGACAATTTGTATTCTATTTGTCACTGAGAGAATACTGACAAGCCTTGTACCGTAAATAACCTTAAGCAATTTTCAAACCTCATAATGAATAAAGATACGGAAATTATTAATTCTTTTATGATTGATCTTCGTTGATCTACAAGGAAGTCGTCAAGTATCGAGGAAGCTGCGAAAATAACTTGTGTATTCATATGCTTCCTGAATTGATTGTAAGGTTCGCATTTAAGTGAGCTCACCTCTTCAACTTTTCTCATTTTATTTTTAAAATGTCTTAAATAGGTGAAAAGCATCTCCTACAACAATGGTGTGTAATTTAAGCAATTGGTGTGTGTTCGCACGCCGGAGGGTTGAGCACAATTTGTAATCGAAGTAAAACATCTGTACGCGACGCTGGACTGGTTCACTCATGGTTGATCAGGGCACGAGAACAAATCTTGAAAATAAAAGAAGCTTGTGGCGCTATTGTTAAGAATACCTTTGCAGTTACGTAAGGAACTCCGCTTTACTTGAAGTATTTAGGAGTTGTCAATAATTTTGAAATCTTGTTTATTGTAAATGAATTTCATTTTAGAGACAAATAAAAAATGTGTGCATGTGTCATCTCAATGTCTTATAAATTAATTGTAGTAATTTCTGGGGGAGAGGAAGGAAATGCAGCAGGGTGTGTCACAGAATGTGGTACAATTGAAGGCTTTAGGTTTTATATACCTACAATTGCAAAGATGTGAGTTCTAGTCTGCAGTACATTGATTTGTGTCCTTGGGCAAGAGCCCTATCTGGATTACAATTCTCTCTAACTTATAATATAAATCAAAGCACCTACTATAGTACAATAATAAATAGTAGGAATGTAATTGGTTTTAATTAGTTTTACTGACTACAATATATAATGTGTTATTTTTCAGGAGCTCATTTTGCTCATTAATAATAATAATAATACAATTTATTTGTATAGCATAATTTCAGATTTCTGTTCAATGCGCTTTACATAAAAAGATGATAAAATACAATATAACATAGGCAACATTATACAATGAAATTACAAAAATATTACATATAAAAACTACAAAAATATACTTATTATTATTAAAATAAATTAAAAATTTGAAAATTCAGTCAAAAAATAAATATTAATAACCTAACAAACTATAATAGTATTTATTTTGTATGTACAATTGTAACTCACTGAAGATTGATAAATGAACAATAGTAAAAACAATAACAAATAATAACATTAACAATAAAAAATGAAAAAGTTATATAATGTCATATCTTATACTTATTGTCTTTTCCTATGACAGTGATAAAATAATTGTTGATGTTGTTATTTCTTTTCTTCTTCCTATGTTTCTTTTAGGGTTTTTTTATCCTCTACTTTGTTGTAAAATAATTTTAACAATTTGTAAAACTACAATTTATTTTATATTCTATATTAATGTAATGAATGTTTTGTATATATTATTTTACAATACAATTTTCTATGAGTTCTGAAACTTATTTACCAAAAAAAAACAACTTCAAAATAATGTTGCAATTTTCCATTTTATAACATGACTTAGAGAACCCTCAATAGTGTTTTACATTTGGTTTTATTGTATTTTACTTTCAACTAAAATGTAATAAATACTTTGCTCACTTTCCGTGCTTGGGATCTTCTTCAAACTTGTTTGATGCAAAGTCTAAAAGTCGTAAAATAGTGTCTAGTAAAAAATTATGTCATTCTACATATTTTTAATATTAATAAACTTTAATTAAACTTTTACATTACATTCAAACTTTTTTTTTTTTTACTTTATAATTTAAAAATTAGTTTTCATTATGTCAACAAGAAAAAGCAAAATGTTCTATTTTTAACCAGACATATTAAGTTTAGTTTATTATTATTATAGATATTTTGCTGTAGTTTTTATAATCTAAATACATTTAAAAGAATTGCCCCCTGGAGTAGATCATGTCTAACACAACACAACAGATGATATGAAAATCATTTTGATAATGTAATAAAACAACTCGTTGAGTTTTTTATATTCATTGATAATAAGTACCTGGCAAGTCAATATGTCCCAACTGTTGAGATCCTGATAGGACACAAGAGAACAATACCCACTTCAATCACAGAGAATAGACCTGTTACAAAAGAAACATCTTTAGTAGATTACGGCCATTGAATATCCACCAGAATTCGGTCAAATTAACAGTGTAATATCTGTAATCCGCACACGATGCCATCCTTCGACGATGCTTCACGATTCATCATTCATTGTTCTCATGGCCTTCAGCAGGCAGACATTGTTAAAGCTTTACTTCCAAATAGACTGATAACCATTACCATGACTTTCTTTGTTATATATCTAAGAATTATGATTCTTCGAAATTAATGTGTTTCTTTACAAAAAATTAAATTATAATGTTTCTAATGATGCTTCAATGATGTGTTTCTGTTGGTTTGATAAACAAAAATGACAATGAACATGTTGCACATTGTTGCAAATTCTGACTAATGCAATTTGGTTGCTATAATGATTGACAGTTGAAGTCATAAAAACAATCATGAAAATCACTTTCAAAAACTAATGTCTTTATTATCATCATTGCTACTAATATTACCATAATGCAGTCAATAAATGTATTAATCAATCAATCAGTAAATCTTTAATCTACTTTGACATTCCAACCCTGGTCTCTTCTGTATCTTATATTGCTAGCTGTGTGTTTTCCATCAGGCCTACCATCATCTTAATCATCCTCATCACGTGATCATCCTTATCATGTGATCATTCTTATCATGATGATAATGATTAATTATCATTTTCAACATGAGCATCATCATTGTCATCACCTTCATCATCATCATTATTACCATGATATCCATAAATGCCAATGATGATGATGATCATCATCATTATCATTAGCAAGGCTTTTTTTATACCTTTACTTGTTTCGCGAACAATGATGATAACATTTTCTTTTTGGCCATTTAGTGCACCCGTCGCTACAAAAAAAAATGAAAATAAAAAAAAAAAGTTTTTCTTTATAATTATGTTGCCTGCCGCTGCCTTGAACTGTCCAGAAACAATATATGTATATTTTTTTTCTAATTATATAAATTTAAAGCATTCAATCATCCCCTTACTATACTAATTTTATTATCCATCTTGATGATTTTAGCAAAACTATTTTATTTAAGTTTTTTTCACCCTTCTCTGATGATCTTAAAAAAAAATAAGTTTGCAAGACAAGGTATAAAAAAGTTTTTCCTTATCAAATTATCCCCATCATTATTACTGTTAGCAGTAAAATACAATCATTACTACTTTATTCATCACAACCATCATTATCATCACTAATGTTAACTGTTTTTAATAATATCTCCATCATAACAATCCATCATTATCTCCATCTCCACTCAAATATATTGAAATTCAATGTATGCATTTGTCAGTCTAGCCTCAGATTAACCTGTAACAAACTCAAACTTGAAGTCGAGGTCTTGAAAATCAACGAGCGGTTCTTCTTCACACTTGCTTTCTATTGTAGTCAAGACGCTACTGAATGAGTTGTCATAAGGCAACAGATAAAACAAATTACTAAGAATGCCATCTAATACCTCACTTCAAAATATTAACACTACTCCAACGTATTATGACACATCAGCGCGGAAAGAAACGCACTCCTAAGTGCTTAGGCATCGCACGCGAGCTCTTCGAGATTCTGCATAAGCGCCGGTGAAGATTTAAATCATGACAAAACCGTTTTCAATAAGTATGATGGATATTAATTGACAATTTTACAAATTGAAACAATAACAAAGACATTTACGTATACCAAAAAAAAAAAAGTTAATACTCTGTCGCATATTACTTTTGTCGGAATTATTTTTTTTTTAGTGTGAAAATTCTTGTATTTTAAAATTAATTTTTAAGCAGATTATTTTTCTTTGACATGTCTAGCTATTTTACATGATAAATGAAAGTTGGATGGTAAGAGGTGAGTTCTTTCGTAGGGGGACAGCAAAGCAGCAGTTGCTCATTTAAAACTATTAAATATAATATTAATTTTTATTGAAATGTAGATATATGCAGTTTTGTTCAAGTTGTGAGGACAATACAAAAAGTAGAAACCAAAGGAGAAAGGGAAACAACATACTTAAGAATGATATAGGTAAATACACATTGTTTGCCGTGATCTAATTAAAACAACCTTCAATAAAATATAAAATTGCTCATTTAAAACTACTAATATAATCTACTACTACTAACTCCAAAAGTAAATTTAGAATGTTTAAGGCGTGCATTCAGCTCTCTCCCATTTTATATAATAACCTTCCTGTTGAACTCCGTGATTGTACAATTGAAGTTACTTTCAAATGTAAATTTAAGAGATATATTTTAAACCCTGATTAGTTTTTTAAAGGTATTCTTTTATAGTACATAGATATATTTTATACAATTTGTTAAACCTTTTAAAATTATTTTGCTTGGTGTTAAATTATCTGTTTGGATGTATTGAACTGTCTTGTATTTTACTTTTTTTAAAGAGGGCCCCTGAATATCTGCTGACCTTCTAGGCTTAGCTGGAAGGGTTACTCTCTTTCAATATGGTTTAAATAAACAAAAATTATAATAAAAAAAAACCCTTTTATTGAAATATAGATACATGCAAATAGAAACAGAAGGAACCAGGAAAAGAATATTTTAAATGCATATAAATAATAGTGTTTCTATATTTTTTTTTAATAGATTTTAAAATTGTTGGCAAATAATTTAAGGCTTATAATTAAGGAGTCAGTAAAATATCTAAAACTGAATTATCTATGAGTCATTGGAAACTTATCTATTTACTTTATATTTTAATTTATTCAATTTTCAGGTATAATTACCACTTGTGGGTAGCCAGAAATAATCAATTCATTAACATAAATGTTATGAATAGCACTGTCAAGTGTTTTCCCAATTAAAAGTACCTGGGAAAAAAAATAAAGAAAAACATAGAAAATTCTAATATTCTAAAAAGTGAGCTATTTAATGTTTTTATTGAATGTATGAGGAATTTTTTTTCTAGATTTTATCGCATATAATATTTTTCTTTTGTAAGACTTCCACATCTTTTTATAAATTTCTGAATAATCTCATGTTTTTTATTTATGAAAGATAGGAAAGGCCTCGTTTGGGCTTTCACCCATTTCATTAAAGATAGGGAAGAGGTCTTGTTCACTCTTTCAATAATTCAAGTATATAAGCACACTACCTTGTTTAATAGATATATCTAAAATTTCAAAACAAATATTGTTATTATTATTATTATTAATGTGATTGTTATGTGATTTGTGTTATGGTGTTTGATCTGGATTTCGGTGAACTGTAAACACATCTTTACCTCTAAGGCCTAAAAGAAAAAAATGTTATGTCGGCGTAACCCGACCGACCCTAAAAGATCGGACTGACCCTACAAATTTTTATTTAAATTTCACGATAAAAGTTTACGTGAACAAAGTGGTCATGGTCGGGCCTCACCCAAAATGTTTCAAAAGTGGTCCAAGGACGAAAAATATGACAATTAAGGGCTTTAAAAGCTTATTTAATTGATTTTATAGATTTCAAGTTTTTTGCTGAATTGTGACAGTTAAAAAAAAAAAATTCTAAAAATCTACATACCATAATTTTTGGTGCCCGTTTTTTTTTAGGCCTAATGCCGGACAATTGAGTTCCGCAGTATCCAGGTGTCCAGAACCGGGTATATTTAACGTAAAATTGCATAAGATACACGATACAAGATTATTTTCGGAGTGGTGTTGTTTATCTTAGTTGTTTTTCTAATCACTAAAAAACAACTCCGCATCCCTAATGCTCATAATGAGTCTTCTTTTATAAAGCATCATCTATCCTTTAATTGGTTAAGTTACTGGCTGCTGCATGTGAAACAAATTTAAAAAAAATTATTGTCACTTTGTATATCAAAATACTGTAGACATAAAATTGGTTTTCCTGATGTAAAATGCATAAATAACTATTAGTTTTATTGTTATATAGTTTAAATGTACACATTGCATTGTTGAACTGTATCATTTGCAACTCTCTCAGTATGTTTTATTGCTTTTGACAATAATAACAGATTTTTAGTCATAAAATGAAACAGCCAACATATTGGCAAAAATCAATAAATTGAATAGTGTGAATTCTTATTATATTGAAATAATTCCATCTGGTTATATAACAGTGATTATTTTTGATCAGATTGTAAGAAAAGTAAGTGATTTTATATCAAAATTATGATTTTGTCAACTTACTATAAAAATTTGTAGACAGGCCTAAGCTCTACTATGCCCTGTTCAATGGTGTGTGTGCAGCAGTGGTGGCTCTAGGATATATTTCCAAGGGGGGGGGGGGCTGAGCTGTCCAACAGGGGGGACTTGAGATGGTAGGCCCAAGCTGGGAGAAGGGTTTGAGAGGGTGTTCCCCCTCCCAAATGAGATTTTTTAAGAATAGGAACCTCTGGATGGCCAGAAATGACACTCTCTGATTGTGACAGACATGTGTTGGCTTGGCGTGGGCCTATTTTTAAATATTTTTTAGTCCGACGAGCTCTGTCCAATGGGGGGGGGGGTTGACCTATCCGGTGGGGGGCTTATGCCCCAGCTGCCCCCCTGCTAGCACTGCCACTGGTGTGCAGGGGTGCAGGATGCATTTCCTCCATTCCCTACCAGAAAATTTCTAAGCCAAAAAATTTACTCAAGTTGTTAAAATCACCTATCACATATATTTGCTAGTGTTCACGCCAAATTAATAAAACTGTAATAAATAATTACAATTATTTCATAATTATAATAATAAATAAGTTTTTAATATAGAAATTTCCATATATTTTAAAAAAAAATTTATTGTTTTTTAAAAAAAAACCCCTTTTTTCAAAATAAATGAATGTTAAATCTTTATCTGTACATAATGATTCAAAACAAAAAGGTAGAATAAATTGTAATAATATATAACAATGCCCTTGACAAAATAAAATTCATTAGATTTAATTGATTCTTTGAATCTAATCACAGATATCGACTGTACCATCTACTTTAACTATGCAAGCTTTGTACGAAATCTGCTGTGTTATTTAAAGAGTGAATTTCATTCATTACATCGGATTGTTGGAAAGCTTAACGGATTCATCGTTTGTGATTAGTTGCTTTTTTCTCAAATATACGATAAGCCGAGTACTTAAAACATTTTCCCCAATTAGTTCGTAGAAAGAAAGACGAATGACAGAAATTATCTTCTGTGGTTTAATTTACAATAGTCGGAGAGCAATGCATGCTGGTATTGACAATTACTACAGTATATAAAACAGAAACTTTAGCTGAAAAATGTTGTTTAAATTTTCTACTAATACAGTACTATTTCTTTACTCTTTATTGCAAATTTGTATAAAAAAGTTGAAGTTTAACAATAACCAATAAATAAAGGAACACAAGGACACACAGAAAGAACAGCAATACATTCAGAATATAAAAACAGTGCATAGTTAAAAATACTGTATAATACACAAATTAAGAAATTGTAAATAAGTAAAATTTTAAATATAGTAAGAAAAATTAAGTACAATTATTTTTCTATTTTTTTTAATTTACTAAAATTCTATGTAAAATAATTAATAATTCCATTAAAAATTAATTATTAATGCTTAAATACATTGCAATTTATTTAATTTAAATAAATTGTTTAAATAAATATTTAAATTAAAATATAAAAATAAAGAGTTATACACGATTTAATAATACTTATATTAAGTAAAAAAATTTATTGAATAGTTATATAGCTGCATTGCCAAGGAAGTGTTCCTAAAGTTGTCCATATTATCATACTTTACTGTATGTGACAAATTTGTGTGATGTGCCCTTATATGTACATGATAATGTCATATTATGCCCAAATATGGGCATATTACATTTATTTGTCATTTATTAATCAGGAAATCATAGTGAATATTCAACCAATGTATATTTCTGTATTTATTTCACAGTAATTTATTTATCATCAACATCAAATGGGTAAGGTGGATGTGGACTGACAATACTGTACTATGCAGTGTCATAGGGCAGTACAGAATTACAAATGTATTGAGCCACGTGCTGCGCATTACAAATAAAATAACATCCAAACATCACAGGTCTCCCTCTAATTAATGACCACTTTTCTGTGGTCCCATATTAACAAATTGCTTTATCTTTAATTTCTTAATCTCTTGATTCACTGTAAATCTTTATCATTCTACTTAGAGATTAAAGCTTTTAAATACCATGAAAACCCCGGTCCCAAAAGAGGTCCTTCAATTAAATGGAGACATGTATATTTGATTGTTGTTATTTTGCCTAAAAATAAAATTAAGGTTAAATCAAGTCAATTATAAATTATGAAAAGAAACAAATTTTTTACATAGCTAATTAAAAAAAAAAAAGAGCAACGATGATTTGCTTTACTAACTTCAAAATCACATTAACAACAAAGCATCATTCTATTAATTATGTTAATTATCCTGTGTTAATTAGATTCACTAGTTAATCATTTGGAGCTATAGTAATAAGAAACATCTTACAAATGCCACTCTAATGCAATAACAATCCTCCACTAACTCCTTAATTATTATAATTTCTAAAAGCATTGTTTCGAACAGAAAATCAATATGCTAGATCATAGCCTGGAGTTGCTTTGAATAGACGGATTTCAGAGATAACGTGTCCATATAAAAGTACAAGTAATAACACCTAGTTTAATGAAGGGTTGTATAAGAAAAGTTCTTCTTTAACGTCTTGCAGAAATGTGTTAATAAGTTTACAGAAAATTAAGTATAAAAATATTATTACAGTATTAAACTATAAAAAAGAAATATTGCATAAACAGTTCTACAAGTTTTTACTCATTCCCTACCTGGGCAAACCATTTTGTATATTTGTTTTTCCCAAATCATATAATAATTAACTATTATTAATGAAAATGCAGATCTCACACCAATTAAAGGCAATTGCAGTACTATTAACCATTAACACTGACAAAAAAATGAACTTGATCACCAACAATTTAAACCATTAAAAGTACAGAAGTAAAGCATTTAAATTAAAGAATAAATTAGTGCAATTTCAGTAAAAAACATTAAAAAGATACAAGTCCTTTACTATTAACCAATAACGCTGACAAAATCAATCTCGATCACAAACAATTTAAACCACTGAATTAAAGCATTTAAATTAAAGAATAAATTCTTGAACTTTCAGTATAATATACATAGAAAAAATAGAAGTCCTATTAACCATTAACACTGACAAAAATGGACTTGATCACAAACAATTTAAACCATTAAAAGTACAGAATTAAAGCATTTAAGAGGATTTAATAATTGTAAACTGTTGGTGATAAAGTGATAAAACCACAATGAACCGGTATATATTGCGGCTGAAGTATCTCAAAATCTATATCAATGATTGAAGAGATAGCACATTCGTCGTGTAAATCATCCAAGCGTGACAATTGTCAATACAAAATGCTTAGTGTATTATTACATATGGCACAAAAACACTTTATTACACAATCGATAGTGGGCAATGAAATCATATAGATCTAAAGACTTAGCGTATTGTCCGAATCCCTAGCCTGACAAAGTAAGCCAAATGCTTATTCTATTGACAGCCAACACGCAATAAAGTAGTCACTATGTCTCAAGAGAGCCCACTTTTTATGAGCCGTGAAAGTAAAGTTGAATTAGGCATGCTTAAATCTATATACTTTCAGATTTGGATAATGAGCGATCAATTGTGAACGCTACTGCTGATCAGATATCCGGCAATTCAGTAGTTCAGCTTTCGAAGGTGTTCTGATAAATGGTTTCTGATAATTGGTTCATCCGTTATCTCTTTATCAGAACAGATAACACTCTTGTCTTCTAATTTAGGACAAATTATCAAAAATTACTCTCCATTTAAACTTAAAAGTACTAGTTAATTATAATTTATAAATGTATATATATCATAGAGGGAAAAAAAGTTAAAATATTCAGGTAGATGTTTCTATTTTATAATTACTCTCGTAACATTTGTATACGGATTTGTATACATGCAATGAAATTATTCTGCTTTGTATTTCTTTAGATGGACACTAAAGTGTGAATCTTGATATCAAACATTTTGTGGCTCTTCTTACATACAACTAAAGGGCAACATTGATACAATAAAATATCATTAATAATAATTATAATTTCAAACCAGACCATTCCGAAACTAGCAGCTTGACAAAAATTCTTGGAGACTTGGGGGAAAATATAGGGACCTACTGTATAAGCCTGTAGTAGAATGGCTGGGCCCCTTTGAAGACTACATGCCTTGGCTCTCCCAACAGCATCTGTGTGTAATCGTTTATTTAATACCTCCTTGGTGTAATTTACCCTCACTGCCTCAAAATTTCATAGTACAATTTGAAAATGTGAAACTAATTATATAATCTATGTATCAGTTGAAATTCAAAGCATATACTGTGGTATACCAAGATATATTAACATGGGTTTGTTGGAGGGGAAGAATTAATATTATAATACACAAATATAGGAACAGTGCTTCTCTAAGATTAATGATATTTTATTATACTTTCAACAATATTGTATCTTCTCCCAATACTATATGTACAATCTATTTTACACATGGGATGTAATAGAGGAAGAGAAAATAATAGTACACAAAGAACATTTATTACATAAACAGAGTGATAAAGATAAATAAAAACCTCGTTTCTAAAGCCAACACAATATATATTGTAATTTATCTACATATGTACGCATATGTACATTACAATAAAAACATTTGGCTATTATCCTTTGCAAATCTCTCAAGGCCGGAAAAAAATCATTTCAAACTAATAAACAACCACAACAAATGTTTGTACTAAATGAAATAAAATTTCTACAATCGTTAAAGTTATTGTAAATAAAGAGGTGGGTGAGCTGGATTTGCATGCAATAGAAGAGGCAGAATTCAAGGTGAACTATTTCATCGTACTTTATTATCATTTAATATAGGTTACCACAAATGGACTGTATCAACAGATGGCTTCAAATCTATAACAATTGCGATTGTATAATACAATCATTAAATTGACTAACAGGAATAAATTAAATATAATAAAACAACTGTTAGTTATTTCAGGATTGTAGATCTTTATTCCTCAGGTCATAATCTTTTGAAGACTATTTTCTATGAGCAAATATTGGAAATTGAAGAGTGACAAAGAGGCAATATTTCTGAAGGACACAGTGTTATTGGCAGCCAATTTGTTAGTATAAGTTTAAAGCCAGCAAACTGTGATTGGTGTTTTTTCTCAGATAGTATCATGTATTTCGTATAATAAAAAATGAATATGGTATACCTGACACCCCTACTGAAGAACAAAACCAAATTCCAAATTATTTAAATGATGATACAGATTCACATGCCAGCTTTGGTTCCCGGGCATCTCCCCTGATCCATAGAAAAGCCTTTTTCCATAGAAATTGGGAAGGGAAGACTTCACCCCTAAGTTGTTTATGTATAATATTCTTTAGTGCACATACTAGTAATAAACTCAGCAATTTAAGTTCAATTGAAGATGAAGTTCATTTTACCAAATTGTACATTCTATTCAGAAATGTTTTTATTCCTAAACTGAATTATACTCTTCTTTAAATCGATAAACAAATACCAACTTTACACAAAAAGTAGTAAAAGTTTGTTTAATTTGCTTATAAAATTAAAACAGAATACTTATCAACAAAAATGAATTATTGGAATACTATATAATACGCAAAATATAGGGACCAGGGGAATATGTAATGCTAAGAAATAAAACCCAGTCTAGGGTAAAGCTAACAGGCTAAACTAGGGTGTTATACACCCATTGGGAATGTCTATCACAATAATAAAAAAAGATTCTTGATTATGGGCCTTCCCAAGCTGTGGATGATATTGGGCTGCTTTGGCTTTGGGGGAGCGAATAATTGAAAATGCGGAAATGATCCCTATTCGAATGAAAACTTAATGGTAATTTTTAGTATTTTAACCCACTTAGTGGAACTAATTTGTTGCCATGAGGGGGAGGGAAGGGGGTGCACCCCCTGCTCCCACCCCTAGCCTACATCCATGGATATTTAGCACAAATAAAAAAAATCATTAAGCATTCACATCTGACCAGGCATTCATACAGCTAAGCGAAAAGGGACACTCTTCAATTTCGAATATTCTTGCTCGGACAAAATATTCTTCAAAAGATTATGAAGAAAAAAGATCTACAATCCTGATTTGAACCCATGATCATTCAACTAGAAACCTGACACCTTACTGCCGTCCACCATATGCATCCACTCAAAGATTCTGATATTATTTTGATAAAAGAACTGATTTTCTCTTAAAAGCGCTTTAATATTTGTAATCATATTTTGCTATTTGATACCGAATATCAACCCATGGTGATCGGATGTGAAATATGTATCTGAAAATATTAAATAAAAAAAATAAATATTAAATATAAACAATATACAACTTGTAAACAAAGAATGATAAAAAATAAAATACAGCAAACCATCTTCTACAGCTGGCTGTTTTATTAAAACAACTTATTATTGAACAATTATGCAGAACTGTAGATAGAAAATCAAAGTCCTTATTCATAAATACATTGTACTATATGCCAAACAGCATAAAGAAATGTTTTATTCCAAAATCAATAGGTTGTTTGTGTACAATTCAAAAAATATTAATAATAGCTGATTCACAATAAAATATTGGCAGATGGTAGACAGCAAGGGATAAAATTATGATTTTAAACAATGCTGTTCAAAAGTTGTAGACGTGATATTGATGGTAGTAATTCACTAACTGATAACATGGGTTTCTTTTTTACTTATATACATTTTTAAAATAATTCCATTGATTTTAAAATGTTAAAAAAAGCCTTAAATATTAAAAAAAAATAACATTTATTTGCTTATTTAAATGTTTAAAACAAAAGTAATCCTCTTCCAATAAAGCAAATATAAAGAAATATTACAGATATTTTATTTCTAAAATCCTTAAATTAATCACCAAATAATTTAAGGCATTTTGCAAAGAATACATTAACAGAATTATCTATTAAAGTGGGTTTTGCATCAGGAGATTTATAGGAATTATGTTTTTGCCCTACCTAACGTTTTATCTTACAAGTGATTCTGGTGGGAATCGAACCCATGATCTTCAGATAACTAGCCTGGTATCTTAACCACTAGACCAAGCTTGGGCTTAGTGACTAGTGTTGAATCCAATCACCAAGTAGCATGAGGTACTGCCAATGCTATGCGATGGGGGTTAGTATTATCTATGTCTGTTATATTGTGGGGAAAATCTTATTTAATTTAACATTAAAAGCCAAGTAACAACTAACTTAAATTATAAAGAAATTTTATTAAAAAGCATACTTTTGATGATTATAAAGTTAGCAATTCAAATAATGTATTTATTTTTCAAATTCATTCTCAACACAGACAGTATACAATAGAACCCCTACAAAAAAATAATACCTCAAAACCAAAAAAAAAAACAAAAAAAAAAAACAAAACATGTTTTCCTTGACCCCTAAGTAGGGATTGACTGTAACTTTCAAACCTGGTACAGGTCTCCCTCCAGTAAAAGACCACTTTGGGACCGGCATTTTCATGGTCTTAGAGCTTCGATCTCTAATTAGAATAATAAAAAAAAAAAAGACATTTGTTAATATGGGATGACAGAAAAGTGGTCATTAATTGGAGGTGGTCTTTAATTGGAGGGGTCTTAACTTAGAGGGAGACCTGTATACTTTCCTTCATTTCCTTTGTATAAAAAGTGTCCCATAACTCCTTAATAGTAGCTTCAAATTCCCAAAAGAGGAATCTACTGCATTTTTCAAGTCTAGTCTTGATGTTATCGTCATTGTTTTCCCCCGTTTCTATTCATCATAGTTTTTTTCCTTTCATTTCCACTTCATTTCTGTTTTCCCTCTATCATTTAGAAGAACCAGGAAAAAGAATAGGAAGTGGCCCAGAATAATCGTCATAAGAGAATAGAGATCCACTATCTAACAGAAACTTGTATTTCATAATGAATAGGACTCCTGAAATATCTGTTGAGTGTATTTCTAAAAAATATCTACTGCCCTCTATTTAGATAAATCACAGCAATATTTTTAAGCTAGTCAATATCAATATTTTTTTCTCATGTTTCAGTCCCTATACAATAGAATCAATTAAACTCTCAACAGATAAAGTAAACAATATCACAAAATTATGTAAATATTAATATACCAGACAAAAAATATTGGTGAAATAAAAGAAATATATATTGCTTATTATCTGAAGAAAACAATCTGAATAATACCATAAGGTTAATATCAACAAGCATACAGTACATCTAATGATTATGTTTGATACAGTTGACCATATGGACCGTATAATAAGATTTCCGTAGAAAAACAAATTATTTATTTGGTTAAAATAATCTAGAATATTGTTTGATAAAAATGAGTCATTCATCATATTATTCGCAGCGTGGGGAGGGAACTTTACCGATGGAAAGCGGTGAAAAAAACCACAATTTGTCGGGGAGAAAAAAAAAGTATATGTTTTTTCTACATATCAGTAAACACCAAAATCGATTAAATATGCATTTGAAACCCCTAAATTATCATATTTTTTGGGGGATTTTCCCCCAGAACACTTTAGAGAGACTTTCAACGACTCCCCCTTTTTTCCATTGGGAACATCGGACCCCCCATTGGGCAAATCCTGGCGCTACCACTGATGGAGTGATCAAGACTACCTCACTCCCACCATGGTTGGGACTGCGGTATATATAACTCTAACATTATATTTGAATGCAATTTTATTTTCCCCTTATTTCTTATTAGGGTGAAGGGAGATATTGTGGACTACACCCCACCCCCAACCCCATTACATCTGCCTTTGATTCTCTAACAATCAATCAGTAATCCCAATCAAATTTATCAGCTGATCAATCAATTATTTAATCAAATTAATCAATCAATAAGTCAGTCAATCAAAATATTATTTATAACTAAATCTACCATAGATTTGTCCATGTACAAAGATATTAGAACTGTCTGGAACATATGAATTGACATTTTTAAATGTAAAGAGCTTGGGACCTCTCACTGTATCTATACAATTCCACAAAGATAAGTTTTAAAGGGCAGATTCAACATTATTTGTTTATATTCTGAAGTTCTGTATGAGAAGGTACCTTATTTCTAGGTTGAGTTTAATCTCTGACACTCGCATCACATGGCAGACTGTTATAGTTTTTTCCATGACGTCATACTGGAAATCATTTTGAAATCTTTGTTACAATAATGAAATACAAATAAAAAATGTTCTTTCAAAAACAACTAGGAAGAAACTACAATAGTATACTATCAGGGGCGGATCTAGAGATGTCAAAAAGTGGGGTCGATGTAGATAATACTACCCTAGGGGTCGTGGGCCACAAAATTTTTGTGTTCCAGACGCTCGAAAATAACCTCTGAGGCGTTTTGGGCGATAAATTTTTTCATTTTCTTTCTTTTTTTTTTTTTTTTCTTTACCTTTCAAAAGGGAGCGGGGGCTGGGGCCACAGCCGCCCCCAAGTCCATCTCTGACCATGCATTAACAATAGTGCTGGAAAAAACACCACTGATATAGACACAAATACAGTGGAAACCCTTCCTTTGGGACACTCCTAATCAGGAATGCCCCTATTAAGAGGACACTTTTCTGTGAAAGAACGGGAAATACATCATTTAACACTACAGCCAACCCCTATTAAGAGGACACACCTATTAAGGAGATGGGGAAAATTTCTGAGTGTGCCAAATGCCAAATCAATACAACTTCACACATATTAAAAGAAACACTTTTATTTTTTTATTGTATCAAAACAATGGTAGTCACAAAATAAGAAAAAAATAATTCAAATTTATATTTTGGCACCCTTTCAGCAATGAACTTAACATCAAACCAGAATTTTGGTGACCTTTAGGCATTGGTATATGCCTAGTACATATTTTACTTCGTATAAATACAATTTGCCAATTTTGACCATTAACCATGGGAATTTCTTGTTTTGTGTATTTTCATATAGGATTCCAATCTATAACGTATAGCCTGCACCCCGATTTCTAAGTTATTAACATCTATTAATAGTATTCTATCTTGTGCATCCAATAGAAAGCTCAATATTTATGAAATAAAAAAGAACATTTGGCAATTAACATTGCACTTGAATCAAGATAACAATATCGGGAACGGGAAACGCTAATTAGACCATGGTTGTTCTCACTGTAGTAGGCCTAATTTCTTTGCTCAAGCCAAGGTCCAACACTTGGCCAGCCGACAGGCCTGTGGGGACAGAGTCTACGGGATCTATTTAATATTCAAGTATGGATAAGTATAGTGTCTTCCAAAATATGATTTTTTAATCATTAGTATTATTGCACAGTACAAAATTGTCTACGTACATCCTTATTTCTTTCTTATATTTAGTTTATATTATTTCATTATCATTGTGATTTTTTTTATATACAAACTTACATAATTCAATTAACAAAATATATCGCCTGATATATTTTAATAATCACATATTGACTGCTATACATTTATGTATTTATAGGCCTACAATATACTTTAACTGTTTACTGTTTATAATTACCATTTGTTTAAGTTAATTATGTGTATTGAATTACATATAGATATTGTGTAAATTAAATTAAACTATTTTGTTAAATTATGTTCCTTTTATTGTTTACTTAGTTTTATAATTATTAATGTGTATTTATTTATTATTATTGTAATGTTTATTATATTATATTTTGTTTTTATTTTCAGGTGGTTAAACTTGTATAGTTGTAATTTCATTATTTGTTTATTATTGAATTACACATTGATATTTTGTAAAAATTATTGGGTTTTTGGGGTTTTTTTTCTTAAGCAGCACATTTAAAATCATTAAACAAAAACAACTTTATTCAAACAATTTTATTAACTATAGTATTTTTTATACAACTTGTGTATAAATGTAGGCCTATATATAAATGTACATACGATTGTTTTTTTTATCTTTTAAATTGTTATGCAAATAGTATTGATATTTATAATTGTGTTTGAAATGTAAATTTGTGTTTTGATATGAGCGAATTTGCACCATTACAAGTTTCTGTCAGGACAAATCAATTCTGAATCTGAATAAAAACACATTTTAAAATAAAATTAATAAAATAAAATTTCAAAAAATTCAACACCCCATTCCGCTGCTCTTATTATTTTTAGATATCTTGTCAATAACTGCATTACATTTGTTATCATCTTTTAACCTATTACAACCCTTGGACATGATAAACTGTCATTAACCTATCAATTACATACACATTCAAAAAAGCTGGTGTTATTCCTTACTACGAAATCAATATCAAAACCTACGAGTTTGTTGTACATATCCCATAGCACAGTTAAAAAAAAAAAAAATGCAATGTCAAAAGTATCTTTTAATAGATTCATTAGAAAAACACCGAAAACACCACTCAATCATTCTGAAACAGTTCACAATTACGGTCGGTGACAGGAATTTTGTTTTGCAGACTGTCGTTGACATCTCCACCTATTACAAGACAATCATACTATTCAGATCCTGAATAGGGAGATTCTTTGCCAAAGTACTCTTTTGTCAACTTGTTTTTCTTGCCTGTAACTCAACAATCCCTCCACTTATTTTGTCAAATACCGACAGGATTGAGTGATAATAATGAAAACACTACAGCCAAAAGCCAAATAAAAATACATTATCCATAACCGCACAAAAGAGTTACACAAAATCCCAATACAACTGATTAGAGAAGGCAGGCAATAGATATGAGATTTTTTTCAATTATGTAGTTGTTATGGTATTGACTGTCAGCAAAGACACATCTGATAAAACTTGCCGAAATTGTTTCCATTCATAGACCTTTGTATTCTATTCAGAATTCTCACTAGCCTAGTCACGAACAGGTAGGAAGATTTCCCATAAAAATAATGAAGTGCGTGAGAACCTTGCTAAACAATAGTTACGAATCTACGGATATTTGTAAAAGACACTGAATGAAAGAATACATTTAATTGGTCCAAGCACAAAACATTTGACCAATCAGCTAATCTAAAATATTTGAAATCATTTTCTATGTTTCACTGGATAAAGAAATAAAATTACATCGGTTCAATTAATCATTGTTTATAAATAACACACATGAGGACCAATACAGAATATTATTATAAAATATGAACCAGTTTACCTCTAACTTGTTTACTTTTCTAACAATTTCTGGCAATTTTTTTAAAGCGTTAATAACTTTTCTGCTTCATTATCCAATCAAAGCAACTATCTCCATGTTGTTCAACTATTAGCATCTATTTTAAAACCTCTGTCAAAGTTTCTGTAATTGTTCTTTCTATTGTTAAAACAGCTGATAATCGTTAAATCGTGAAATGGCTTACAAAGTGTGTGTTTATTCAATTTTCTGGCTTTTGCATCCGCAAACTGAAGAGAAAACAAGAATAAACAATCGCAGCATCGTTTGTTCCGTCTCAGGGGTTTTTATTTTCTCAAAATTTGATTCATTACAGTTTACTTAAATAACAGTTTCTCAACTGTAACAGAATGTTAAAACCTGTACATTTCTTGTTTTACATTCTCCACCATTTTGGGCAGTTCTCTCGCCCCAAAGGCAATCGTTGCATAATTTTTACTTGAGTGGCCATATTCATGTGAGATACAACCTACTTTAATCATTGTAAAGATACTAATACCTTTACTCAAAATAACAATAACAATTATACAATAACAACAATGACAAATGCATTTTTTTCCTTGTACGTTTCATATCCTTACTTGATAGATTACCATTTAAGGTAGGGTATGTTTTTTTTTGTAATGGAATGTTACTGTATTTCCAGCTCTGTGTAATGTGCTTTTTATAATGATGTCGTTAAACTTTGGCGTTCCCATGAGTGGACATCTGGCCGCCATTGGTAGTATGTTACAAACTTTGTAAATTCTAGCATCAAATATTAGGAGCATTGTCTATTCACTTACTTTGTGATGAATTGAGAAATTGTAAACAATAATAAAAACAAAAACAACAATTACAATATTCAGTTCTTAATTATTATTTCCTGTTTTGAACAGTCGAGAGTAGCTGGTTCCGGTTTACGGGGGAGCTCAGACACAAAGGGACATTTAGGGCAGAAGAAAGATGCTGTATGAGCTAGTCCATGTCTTGAGCACTCTGATCTTCATGAAATAGGTCTATATAAGTGCTGTATATAATTACTTTGTCTATGTAAAAGATCTAGTTTAATTTTTATACTTATAATAATAATAATAATAATAATAATAATAATAATAATAATAATAATAATAACAAATGTATTTTAAAACAGAGAAAACTTGTATCATCGCATTTGTTTTTAACAAGGACGTTTTTGCAAGAAGATAAAAATGAATATTCAGTCTTTGGTTTATGCATGTTCACGTTCATTAAACCGTTTGAAAGCAGGATGCTGCTAAAATCATTATCTTATACATTGTTACTGCTTCATTAATATAGTTTTTTTTTTCTAAATTTGGCCAATTTAAGTTTCTTAGTGCCTGTGAATCGTATCTGGACTTTAAAATTATTATTTTTCCTGATCTATTTTGTAGTACTTGAAGTCTATTTTTAAGTGCTTGGTTACAACGACCACATACAACATTGCAATAGTCAAAATGGTGGGAAACAATTGATTTATAAATTATTGTTTAAACATTTTGGGGGAAAATTCCACTGCATTTTTTTAAGGTAGTAGATTCCAGATATTACTTTATTTTTTACATGCTCCACTTGTTTATGCCATTTTAAATTGTCATCAATGTTGACACCTAAATGCTTACATTGATTGACTTTTTGTAATTTTGAATCACATTTAGATCCATGTTAGTCAGCTTATTTAATTTTTGAGGAGTTCCTAGAAAAATATTTTCTGTTTTTTAACATTTAAACTTAATTTGTGACTTGCTAACCATACTTTCACATTGTTAATATCATCATTTAGTTTGTTTATAACATCATTTATGTCTTTTGCAGCAGAATATAAGGCAGTATCGTCATCTTACATACTTAGACTAGCATTAAAAACAGATTTTGGTAAATCATTAACATAAGGAATAAAAAGAAGTGGTCCGAGTATTGATCCTTGTGGTATACCACAAGGATTATTGCACTGTATAGAGTTGAAATTACTGATATTAGTAGTATATGTACAATTAGTTAAATGATTTTCAAACCATTTAATAACTTGATTATCAAAATTAAAAGTATATAATTAATTTATTAGTATTTTATTGTTGAACGTATCAAAGGCTTTTTTTTAAATCAAGCATTATATGTCCTACATATTTACCATTTTCAATACTCTCTATCCCATCTTCAGTTACATTTAATAAAGCTGATGATGTGAAGTAATTTGGCCTAAAGCCTGATTGTTCTTCATACAGTATATTCTTTGGGTGGATTTGTGAATATAATTGGTCAAAGACCAACTATTTTAGTCTATAATTTCTATAATTCTCTATTATTACATGGTTCGCATTGGAAATTGATAGTGTAACAATTTGTTTATGTACATATTCCATATCAATAAGTACAAAATTTATGTTTGAGTCCTCATTTGAAGTTTCACAGTTAATTTCATTAATTTCAACCACTGGGATTTCCTTGGCTAAGCTAGGACCAAAAAATTGTCAAGTGTATTTGCAATTTTGTGAGGATCTGATTCAAGTCCATTTATTATGTTAAGGTTAGTTATAGTGTTTTTGCTTTTAGATGGCACAATATATCTTATATTTTTCCATTTAGTTTTTAGAATCTTTACTTCTGTTCTAATTGATCATCTCTGGCTAGACCATCCTCACAAAATATTGTTGAAAAAAAAAAAAGCATAGCATAATTAAAAAGAATCAGAGTATGTAAAATTATTACCTCATGTGTAATCACTGGATACTATCTCCACTCCAAAGAGATTATTCCTAGTTATGCATCTGAAACTGCCCCAAACCAGTCCACATAATTCATCCTGAGGTATAGGCCTACAGATTTTAATTTGGGTAAAGAAACACAATAGACAAATTGTCTTCTAAGATGCATACACAATGACCAAAACCATGACTTCCAATTGAGCACATCACTACGGTGTACGGTAAGAATGGCCTTGGAAAAAATGGCCCAGGAAAAAATGGACCCGGAAAAAATGGCCCCGGTAAAAATGGCCCCAAATGACATGTAGGTAAAAATGGCCCCAATAATAAAATTCTGTATTAAAACTGATTTTTTTTAAAAATCCTCATATGCATTTTTTTAAACTGAAATAATTTAGTTTTTAAGAGGAATCTAGCATTGAATAAATTGCCATTTACATTTTACTTTTTGCAGAAATTACATATTCCATGATAAAATATTCAAATTACATATTCAATGATAAAATATTCCTAGATAAAAAAAAAAGCCATGAATAACACTTTTTATTTTTTTTCCATTTAAATGTTAAAAAATATCAACAACATAATCATGCATTTATTAATACTGAAGTAATTTATTTGTGACCAATTTCAAGGAAGCGGAATCACAATTTTCCAGAAATTCAATCTGGG